>NW_021145957.1:2712-14830 GCF_002837175.3 Physeter macrocephalus | reverse complement strand
GCGGGCCTCTCACTGTTGTGGCCTCTCCCGTTGCGGAGCACAGGCTCCGGACGCGGAGGCTCAGCGGCCATGGCTCACGGGCCCAGCCGCTCCGCTGCATGTGGGATCCTCCCGGACTGGGGCACGAACCCGTGTCCCCTGCATCGGCAGGCGGACCCTCAACCACTGCGCCACCAGGGAGGCCCGGCAGGCGGATTCTTCACCACTGCGCCACCAGGGAAGCCCCTGTAATCCCTTTTCTGATAGTGAGGAACCTGGCTCCCATTGTCCCTAAAGTGTTTACTTGTTTGATCAACCCCCCTATCTGCAGCCACCTCTCCGCTGCTCACCACACCCTCTCCCTAACCCAGAGGCCTGCCTTGCTCTGCCCACCAGATGGTTTTCGGTCTGAATTGTTGGGGAAGAGAAGCAGACTTATTACTTTCTTGACTCTGTGTTTCCCCGTGGGTGTCAGTTCAGCAGAGGTTCGATGCTTACAGGTGAGACTCCTGGTGTCTTCTCCTGCCTTTTCCACTTTTTGGCCACGTGAATTTGGACAAGCGACTTGATGTCTCTGAGCTTCAGTTTCCCCGTATTAAATACTCGTAGGTGGATGCTGAGGATTAGGTTAATATTAGGTTAATATGTATGACATGCCCAGCATGACACACAGCAAAGATGTTTCTTACCGGTTTTATATTTACTGAGTGCACATCTGAGGGGCTTCCAGAGACGGAGAAGTCGTAGCCTTGGCTCTCAGGACTCCAGTGATGAGGAGAGCTTAGTTGTGTTGTTTGAAACACTTGGTTGCCAAGAGGACCTGACTGTAACTGCATTTATGCAGTGAGTCTTTTGTTTTTTCCAGAGGTTGTAATGCTTAGTTAGGGGTATCTGATAATTGAAGCTTGAGAACTATTTTCCCAGGTTACATGTTTTAGTTGAGTAATAGGGCATCTTTTTAATTTATTTTTTTATTGAAGTCTAGTTGAAGTATAATATAAGTTACAGGTTACAGTATAGTGAGTCACAATTTTTAAAGGTTATACTCCATTTATAGTTTTAAAAACTCCTGGCTATATTCCCTGTGTCGTACTGTGTATCTTTGTAGCTTATTGCATAACGTAATAGTTTGTACCTCTTGATCCCCTACCCTTATGTTGCCCCTCCCTCCTCCCGTCTCCCCACTGGTTCGTTCTCTGTTATCTGTGAGTCTTATCTGTCCTGTTCATCCTGTGTGTGTTGAGCAGCCACTGTTGCAGCTGCTCAGAGATGACCAAGGTGAGTTAGTCACAAAATGCTTTGAGGCTGGAGAAGGGTACAGCTCGGCCAGTTTATGAGTATTTACTTCTGAGTGTCGACTCTATTCTATGTCAGGCAGGGAGGGAGACTTAAAAAATTACGTGTGTCCTGGCCCTGGAGTCCCATCGTGAAGTTAAAATATACTGGTATGAAGATAACATCACCACCAGTTAGTAGGTAAATAGGTCCAGGAACATAGTTTGGGGCCTTGGGTTCCTATCCCTTTCTAAGTATATGACCTTGGATGAGTGACTTACCCTCTGAGCCTCAGTTTCTTCACCAGCACGGTGAGAGAAGGTGCTGTAACATGTCGAAAGGGAAGAGCATGGCTTGCAGTTAGGGTGGTGAGGGAGGGCTTCCTGGAGAAGGCATGAACGTTGGAAGGTGGACGGGATGTGGGGAGGCAAACAGGAGAGAGGAGGCTGTGCTAGAGACCCAGAGTAGAAGAGTTGATGAGTACAATGACGTAGACAGGGATGGATTAGAGAACGCATGGAGTGTGGGAGGAATAGTGTAAGAGCTGATACAAGGAAGCTTTTTATTATAAATCACTTTTGCCGATGGCATTATAAGCTCCCTGAGGTCACAGAGTGTCGGGTGACTGAAATTTAGTTAATGACATGGCATGGCTAACTGGCTGCCATACAAAGCAATCACAGGGACTCTGGGTTCTATAGATAATGCTACATCGTTGAAAGTTCTGGAGCTGGGACATAATGTAACAAGAGCAGGGGCTGGGAACTAAGGCACGGGGTCCTCTGTTCCCTGCCCTGACTCTCATTAGGCTGCAAGCTCCCGGTACAGCTATGCTGTCCCGTATCATAGCTGGTAGCCATACGTGGCTAATTAAAATTTAATTAAAATCAAATAAAATGACAAATTCCGCTCATCGGTCACACTCATCGCATTTCAAGTGTTCAGAACATAGGCCTCTATGGCCAGCGGCTGCCGTGTTGGACGGCACAGGTGGAGAAGATGTCCTTTCTCTCGGAAAGCACTGCCCTGCAGGGACCCCGAGGGCCAAGCACAGAGCCGGGCACACAGTGAGTGGGCGTCGCCTGGCTTACGGGGCTGGGGGACTGGGAAGGAAAGGGCGCCCTGGAAAGGTTAGGACTTGGCGACCCATGAATGTGGGATGGGCTGCATCCCAAAGAAAGGGCCGAGAACCGGGGACAGTTGAGACAATTCGTTCTTGGAATTTTTGAGTTATTTCAAAAACATTTCCTTCGTGTGCCTGTTATTTCTGGCTGGCTAGGTTGCCTCTGCTGCCATTGCGTTTCCTGCACAATGTAGCCTTTCTCCCTCTGCGCTCACGAAGGGGGCTTAGATACCGGTGTACCAGACGTTCACGGGAAGATACACCGGCTCCGGCTTCCACAGACGGGGCCTGAGGGCTCTTGGGGGCCATCAAGGAGCTATCCCAAGGTTTGTGAAGCCAATCCAAGGTGTGTTATTTGCTGTCTCACTTTTCCGCGGAGGGGGTGGAGTCCCGATTTTGCGAGCTTGTTGGTATATTCAGCTGCTTGCTCCTACCCATTGGTAGGGAGGAGCGCTGTGTAGCTGGCTGCAGAGAATGTCTCTTACTGTCCAAAATACTTCTGGACATTCCTTCTCTCTGAGAGAAGCCTACGCCTTCTAGCCAAACAATACATGCCCCAGCAGCAAAGACATTTGTAACAAGCCCTGCCAGCATTTCTTGCCAGTGACCCCATTCCCTAAGTATAAGGCCCTGCAGAGCTGGAGTTTCCCTGTTGTCAGCATCCTGTGTGGAGGGGAGCTTTTGGGGGGCTCTAGCTGATCAGTGTGTCAGGTGAGTTGTTTGCTTAGGCCCCGAAGAATGGCATATGGGACAAGGCCTTGCTGAATGCCCCGTAAAGGACAAAATAAAAATAAGGCCTCGGCACAGCCCGGGGTCTTTGTGACTTTTGAACTTGCGTTCAAAATGAGGGAGGCACCCATGGGAGAACAGTGAAGAGAGTTTTCCGTCTCCACCTGCAGGCTGCTTACCTTACTCCGCGTACAAGTCTTCCGTCTCCTTTGCATCTTTACAAACTTCATTTTGGTAGGAAGGGGGTTCTGGATCCATCTAAACCATCGCCAGGAGTGGTTTTAAGGTAGACTTGCATCCATCCAGCTCTACCTGCTGCTCCTGTGGCTGCAGGTCACACCGTCCTGCCGTCTGACCTCGGGATCCTACAGGAAGAGCCCCGAACTTGGAGCCTGTCAATCTCGTCCGGCCCCTTATGGGCCATACGACTGCAGACGCGTCATCTATCTTCTCTGTTTTGGTTCTTCCATCAGAAAAGTGGCATTATAAGAATTAAGTGAAGAAATGTAGGGGCAAGCTCTCTGTAAATTATGAAGCCCCATTCGGATTGGAGGTATCATTGACTTACTTAAAATAACCCTCGATGAGTGGCTACTAGGCCTTCGGGTGCTGAGAACTCCTGGCTCAACCACTCGCCCAGGGTTTGATTCTTAGCTTTGCACGTTCTGAAACTGGAATATTAGTTCACCCAGGGATGATCAAGTTCTGAGAAACCAACTCATGCTAACCAGACTTATAAGGAACTGACTTATAAACCTGAATAGACGTTTATGAATTCTCAGTGGAACCTCTTACCACAGAGACCAAATCATCCTCCTCTGTTCACTGGAGGGCACGTGTAGCAAAATCTTCCTACTCTCCTGCTCCTTGCTCTCTTTGTCCCTGTTTACAGGTCCTTCGAGGCCCAGCTTGGTGGTGTTTCAGGGAGATCTCCCTGGACCCCCAGGCTGGGCTGGGCATCCCTCCTGAGTGTGTGTGTGTGTGTGTGTGTGTGTGTGTGTGTGTGTGCGCGCATGCATATATGGCACCTTAAACATCCCTGCATCATGGGACCTGCTGCGCTACATTGCAGGTACTGTCCTGCGTCTGTCTGACCCACTAGACTGTGCTGTTGCTCCGGGGCAGAAACCGTTTCTGTTTCACTTCTGAATCCCCACGGTTTAGCACTGACCAGGCACAGTAGAGGCACAGTCAGTATTTAACCTAGATGGAATTAATGGAGCCTCCTCTTGGGAGTGTTCACGGGCACCACCTTTTCTGTAGTGACAACTTTATACGCATTCCATTTTTTTCTTGAATTATCGTCAAGTCCGCTGGACAGACCAGTCTACTCAGTAATCACTGGGCAGAGCTGAGTGCGATAGATAGAGGGTTAATTCTATCCATGCAAAAGTATCAATAGTTCAGTTCATTTCAACCAGTCCAGTCAATTTGAATCTTTTTTTTTTTTTGAAGTATAGTTGATTTACAATGTTGTGTTAATTTCTACCCTTTTTTGAGCCTACACTTTTATGCTCATTTTCTCTGGGGTTTTTTCTTTTGCAAGAGGTAGCATCAGAAATCCTAAAATCATAACCGGTTAATAACTCCCTGTTTCATCATCTATAAAATGAGTGTAATAATGCCTGCTCAGCCCGCATAGGAGAGCTTCAGGAAGATCAAATAGGCTGACATTAGCCAGAGTGCTTTGTCAACAGCAGAGCTTATCAGAGGTCTGATCCCTGGTTATGATTGTCATCTCAGATGACTGTAATGCAGGGCTGCCTTTCAAGGGCAGGAACACCTGTGAGTCTGAAAGTATTGGTAGAAGAAGGGCACGTGCAATTATCTGCTAACCTGTTTTGCTGCTTGCAAGGAGGGTATTATTTTGTTTTTCTGACCTAGTGTGACCTCCCTACATTGCACCTAATCGTGTTTGTGACCTCCCTACTTTGCACCTGATTGTGTTACTCTCCTTCCGAGAGGACCACAGGGTTTTAGTGGTGTTATCTTCAACCAGCAAAAACATTTATCGTGTACCTACTGTGTGTAAGGTACTCTTATGAAGGCCACAAGGGGAGCCAGTTTCCTCTGTGTCTTCTGCTGTTGTTAAGTTCAGGGGTTCTTAGCCCTGGATGTGCATCGGGACAATTTCTGGGACTTTTAAAAAAGCAGATGCTGAGGACTCGTCACAGACCTTCCGAACTAGAATTGGCTGACATTAGACCTGGACGTGAATATGTTTTAAAAGTTTCATAGGTTCTTCCGATGAATGGCCAGAGTTGGAAATTCGGGGCGTTAGTATCATATTCTGTAGTGTGATGTTTCTACACCTGATGCTTCCCTTCTTCAAGGAATTATGTTTCTAAGTGGCCTGGCACACATCCAAACTGCCCAAACATAGACCCATCCCTTAAGGCTTGGCTTAGCGTGGTTCTCCTTAGTCTGCAAATATTTGGCTATTCGAATGAATGAACAGAGAGCCCTGTAAGTGAATATCAGAACATACCCATAATAGACCAAGCATGAGAACCCAGAAATACGGATTCCCAGACCAGTGCCTTGTATTTTCTTAGAACTTCCACGTGCATCAGAGTCACCAAGGGCCTTGGTTGAAAATGAGGTTGCCCAGGCTCTCCCCAGGATGCTTTCAGGAGCTGGACTGGCTTCCTTCATTTGTCAGAGAGGAAAGAAGGCCTTCCCCGCAGAGCTTGGGAATTAGATGGGGTGGCACAGTTGAGAGCCTCATGTGGCCTCTACCACGTGGTGGGCGCTCGGGCAGTGGCAGCGCTCTTGCTGAGAAGCAGCTTCTCGACCAGCATGGCTGTGCTGCTCCCCCCGCCTCCAGCCCCCCAGGATCCCCATTCAGTCCAGAAGGACCGAATGATGTGTCCTGTCCCATAACTGTGATGGTGGCAGCCCTGCTGCTTGCTCCCGGGGGCTGATGCCCAGTCTTCTCTTTCTGAGGATGTTTCCCTGCATCTTTCCCACACCTGATGCATTCACGTGCTGGGAAGAAGGACTGGGGATGGGTCCTATCCTTACTCCTTGGCAATGCTGCGCTTGGCCATCAGGGCAGGCAGGGCAGAGGTGGCTGCAGGGTCTCCGCTCTGATTCTCACTCTGGACGGGCAGGGGCGAGGGCGTTCCAGGGCTTAAGAAGGTGGGTGTGGGCCCGAGAGATGTGGGTCTCATCCCATCTTGTAAAGATTATGCTCCTGCAGCTGAAATTTCCTCAACTGCAAAATAAGCATAATCGTAGTGTATGTTTCACTTAATCCTCTTGTGTGAGGATTAATCGATCATTTGGGAGCCGGGAGAACCTTCCAGACGAGGCCCTCGCAGAAGTCTACTCAGTGCCCTTCCTTCACAGAATGTTCCAGAACCCATCACTTAGACGTTTCCTTTTCCCAGCCCTACAGGGTTCCTTTTTCAGGGGACTCATCCCATCCTGCCCTGCACGGTGGTTGGTTGCACGCTTACTTTATTTCCAGCTGCTCCCGCTGGGTGGGTTTCGGGGTCCCGGCCCACACTCTCCGGGACCCGCACCTGCTCTCCCGCTGCAGCCCACCCCGCGCCCCTTGTGTGAGGTTCTCAGAGCACCTCCCGACCTCTACCTGGAATGCCATCCCCCACACCCCAGATTTGCCTCCTCCAGGAGTGATGAGCACGACTGAAGGATTTCCCGAACGAAACGGTGCTTGTGAAAACACCCAATAACTGTGGCCGCTGCCCACGGTCACTGTCGGGTGAATGGATGGTGGGGGATATGTGACGGTTTGAACAAGGATGGGGTCCTCATGGCTCGGGGCAGGTTACTGGGCCACCAGCTGTTTTTCCTGCAGTTTCTAATACACACCCTGCTACTCATTCCCGAGGCCCACAGCAAAGCCGTAGGAGTAAAGTGATTAGAGGAACTTCAGCTGTTTTGCTCCCTGTGAATGGCCCTCTTTCATCAGGATGTGCAGGGACAAGGGCCTTTTTAAACCCAAATATCAGGGAAGGATGAGAGTTCCACCAGAGCCATTTGCCGTCTGGGTGGGAACGCCATCTGGACGGGGACTCTGCTTTCCTGGAGGGCCCCATCCAGCCTCTTCTTCGGACGTTCATCCTTCTCTGGAGGACGGGAAAGGCAGGGGCTGGGGGCAGTTCAGTTCACGATGTGACCACGGCAGTCCCGGACCTTTTCTGTTGTACTGACGTCTGCACCTCCAGCCAGCCAGCTCCCTACTTCTGCTCTTCAGAGGTTTGCAGCCCAAGTTAGTAAGTATCGCCACCGCTGATTTCTGCCCGCCCCCCCCCGCCCCCCTGCCGTGTCTTGGTTTCTGGATGACATTGGCCGTTGCTGCTCTGAGGGCTGGGGTTTTCTGGAGGATCCTGTCTGTCTGCAGTGCCCTGCAGAAATTATGAGCCCGTGTCATCTCCTAAAACCGGGGTCTGAGACATATCTGTATTGTGGAGATAAAAGCGGTGAGGATGGAGGAGGGAGGGCAGGGGCTGAACTTGTTCTTAATCCCCTGTCAGGACTTTTCCATTTTGTTTGCCTGGGTCTGACCTCCTGGAGCTTTAGTCGCTCTCTTCAGGGCACCAGCATCTTTGGGCAGGAGGCAGATTTCTCCATAGTTGGGATGGGTGGTTTGTGAGTTTGTTTCCTTGTCCCGAGAACCTAGTAAAGTACGAGTGCCCCCCACCCCCAACCCCGTGAATCGGGTTCTGCGCCTCTCGTATCAGAGCCCTGGCCCCTGGCTGGGAGAGAGTGTTCACGTCAGCCGCCCACAGGGCACAGGAGGCTCTGGGCCCAGAGTGAGCTCAGAGCAGAAGACGGGAAACAGGGTCATAAAGAATATCTGTGTCTCGTTTTCCTAAGTCCCATGACTGCCGTGCTCTGTGGCCTCTCGCCTCCGAGAGTCATCCAGTGAGGTTTTCCTCGTGCTGTATCTGCTTACTTGTCTCTGCTTACTTGTCTCTGCAGATGCAGGACCACCTCACGGGCTTAGGATGATGTGTTGTTCTCTGAGCTTCCCCACAGCTTCAAATCTCCTCTTTACAGTAAACGCCTGTGACTAATTTCGGGAGGAGGACAGAGGCAGAGTGTTCCAGGGCCCCCATCCACACAGCCCCCTGACTTCACGTGTAGCTGGGAGGCTGTGATTCTGTATTGGCCTCAGGAACACTGAGGAACAGCTGGCCTTGTAAGTGATCACGGGATAAAACCAGCCTATGCTTTTGCATTGTTCCTTTTTTTTTTTTTTTAATTTCGGGAGGAGGACAGAGGCAGAGTGTTCCAGGGCCCCCATCCACACAGCCCCCTGACTTCACGTGTAGCTGGGAGGCTGTGGTTCTGTATTGGCCTCAGGAACACTGAGGAACAGCTGGCCTTGTAAGTGATCACGGGATAAAACCAGCCTATGCTTTTGCATTGTTCCTTTTTTTTTTTTTTTCCCCCCCAAGGAAATGTAAGGGAAACCAAGGGGAATTTTTGCCCATGATTTCCAAGGCAAAGGTCACCATCAATGGCTGGCTGTTTCCAGAGGGCTCAGGTTTCTGGTCAGTATGGATTTTTTTTTTTCCAACTCATGAACAAAAAGAGGTTGATGATGCCTTGCAAAGATTTTTTTCCCCCAGCTGCTTCGATGAACTGATTGTTGTTTGAAGTTTCATGCGTTTTGGAGTCTTTCAGACAGTGATGAGAATAGGTAGTAAGTGATCCGTGTCTATCTAAAACAGCATAGTTCTGAAAACAAACTCAGTTGTAGGGTTTTAAGGAAGGAGTGGGTGATAAGTTTCAGGGGTGGAAAAGTGTTGGGTAAGCCTGCAATTTGCTAAAACTAGACAGCCTGGATTTTCTGTTGGCCAATGGATGCTAAAGAGCTTTTTGTCTCCCGTGGGTAAGTGAGACTCACAGAAAGGGTGCTTCTCGTTTCTTCCATTATTTATAGTCCTGGGCTCCTCAACACTTGAAACTTGCAGCACAGATACGGGACTCACAGAGTGGAAAGGATGACTTGGCAGTACATGCATGATGGTAGATGAAGAAGTGCTGTCCATATGTAAAGCGTTGCCTTTAGGAAAGAGATAAAGCCAAGTTGTCCGTAACTCAAAGGCCCGGATAAGAGGGGCAGCACTGAAACCTTCATATTTGGTATTTGAGCTGTCATGAGTTTTAGCGTGAGAATTTAACCAGAAAAATGAACAGATTTTATTGTGGACTTCATAGTATGGAAGATAACCATTTTTCAATTCCAGGAGCTGCTGACTTAAATGCTAGTCCATGTGGTGAGTTTTCTTAGCTCCTAGGGTTGTAGTTTAGACTTAGCTGAGTTTTTTATTGCAGGATGAGACTGTTTAACTACTTACAGTAGCTCTCTGGGGCAGTGGTGATTTTGCTGTTTTATATTACAGAAAATGTCCTTGTGTTTCTGTCAGGAATTGATTTGCTTTCTGTTAAAAAAAAAAAATAGCACTCCTGTTACTTAGAGATTTTTTTTTCAAATCAAATTGTTTATTGGTTGCTGAAGAGAGAATGAATGATTTGTATAGTTCCCTGTAATTTGAACTGTGATCTTCTTTCACAAACTTAATAAACGTGAAATGTTTTTGCATTATATAGTACATGTTTTATATTACTTTGAAAATTAAAAAATCATTTATAAAAGTTAATATTTGCTCAATATAGTAAGTTTGGAAGATGCTAAGAAACAGAAGATAATTTTATAGGTGGTACAACCCTCCCCCCACAGAAAAAAAAACACTTAATTTTGGTGTATCTTATGTGTAGTTTTCAGAGATGATGTTATTTTTAAATAATTGGTGGTAATTAATAGCTAATACAGTCCATTGGTTTACACAGTCTTGATTTCTACATAAGATAAAGATTTTGTTTTGGTAGCCAAATCGTGAAAGTGAAATCTTTTATTGTAATTTTTAAAATTATATGTTGAGTATAAATGTTATTGCCTTGTTAAAATAACAAAGACCAAAGATTCATTCTGCTGAGAAATTCATTGGGTCAACTTGAGATTTTCCACAGGTTTTCTACACAGCAAGCTTGACTAAGTTAAACCGGTCAGTAGCCACCCACTTTTCTTAAGATGCAAACAGATAGTGAAAGTGTGATTTCATCTTCCTTGTATTCTGTAAAGGGAAGACACCAAGAAGCAGTGAGGTTGTTAAAAGTTCAGAGAGTTAGAAGCAAAGATCAACAGCAAGAGTACGAAAAATTCAAAAAGGGAACCACCCTCTGCTCATCAGAGAGCTGGTCTCTGTTTTTAGAGGATGTTGTATTACAGAGCGGTCCCTTTACAGCATCCTGCAGGAAGGGGATCCTAGCTCTGGAGGAGCCCACGGAGAACCTTGGGTGTTTCAGCCGAAGCATTATTTTATCACATAAACTCTCCAACAGCAGGCTTGTAGCAAAGGTTTGGGGGGAGTATGGTGTGAAATTACTATAGAAGCTATTTTATCCCATTTACATTTTACATGCCACTCTCCAGCTTTTCCTCTGCAGCATGTCTCTGCCCATTTTCCTCTGTGAATTCCAGCCTAACTGCGCTCTGGTTTTCTCCCCCGCAGCTTAAGTGAGAGTTTTTTCATGGTGAAAGGAGCAGCCCTCTTCTTACAACAGGGAAGCAGCCCTCAAGGCCAGCGGAGTCTTCAGCATCCCCACAAGCATGCAGGTGATGGCTCTAAATTGACGCTCTTACCCTGGGACTTATTTTCTGGGCAACAGAGGAACCCTCCATTACTGGTGGTGAGCACTTTGCTGGTTTTCAAGGCCAGGGAAATAGTGGAGCACAGGTTTGGAATGACAGGCGCAGGTAGAGGCTCTTGAGCAGGCCACGCACGTTTTCCAGATGGCACCGGGAGCCAGCCACCCTTTGACCTCGGTGTCTACTTAAGAAGGTCAGCAGCTTTCTGTTTGGATATAAAGATTTCCTACTCAGTGTATCAGTTAACTGCAGATTTTAAGTTACAGTATGACTTTTTAACAAATGCACCAGAACGCCTTATAGCCAGATGTGGTCCCCTTGAAAACAACCACCCTGGGGTCCTAGATGCCCAGTCCGTCATTTCTCTGAGCTTTTGGAAAACTCTCATCTGGGGAATTTCTTTACGAGCCTTGGGCATGTACTGGGGTGGGAAGTCTTTATTCTTTAATGGTACGTTTGGTTTTTTGGAAGGAGACGGAAGTGATAAAGTGGGGATCAAACTGGGTATTAATTGAGGTCCAAAGGCAAGCAAATAAGAGATGCCTGCAAAGTAATAAGACTGGTTTTCTTAGGTGACTTGACTCTGAACCTGAAGGCAGTTTGGAGAGAGGAATTCAGGAAACACTTGCGTGCTAGTGGATCTTTGTGGCTGGTGGGGAGCCTCTGCAGGAACTTCTTGGACGGGCAGCACGTGTCGGAGTAGGAGCTGGAAAGGCCTCTGCCTTTCAGAACAATGGCAGGTCAAAGCAGCTAGCACTTGGGGCCAGTTTTTTTGTCACTTGGATCATCTGTTTGTCTCACCTCAAGTCATCCAGCCTCATTTTGGAGCTGAGTGCTTAGGTGAGAATTTCCTGTCTTGCATTTTATAGCAAACACCAGCAAGGCTCAGTCAATATTTTCACATACTGATATTTGTAATCAAGATTTAGGTCTGTTTTAAGCCAAGGAAACAATCTTCCTGCCCAAGGAGGCAGTGTGTTTCATGGAAAGAATATTTGCTTGGGAGCCAGAAAGACCTGGCTTCTGATCCCAGTTCTACAACTGTACAGAACATTCACAGTCAACTTCTAAGCCTCGGTTTCCTGATCTTTACAATGGGCATCAAATACTGGTAACTCAGACCTCGTGGAATTTAAAATTTACGCGTGTAAACAGACTTACCTTCTCCTAGGTGCTCAGCGTACGTTGCTGTAATTATTGCTACGGTGACTGCTGGTACAATACCACTATAAACAGAACCTTCATTCTTTTTTTTTTTTTTAATGGAAATGCATTTCTTTTATTTATTTATTTTATTTTACTTTTGGCTGTGTTGGGTCTTCGTT
>NW_021145957.1:0-2608 GCF_002837175.3 Physeter macrocephalus | reverse complement strand
TTGTTGCGGAGCACAGGCACCAGACGCGCAGGCTCAGTGGTTGTGGCTCACGGGCCTAGTTGCTCCGCGGCATGTGGGATCCTCCCAGACCAGGGCTCGAACCCGTGTCCCCTGCATTAGCAGGCAGATTCTCAACCACTGCGCCACCAGGGAAGCCCAGAACCTTCATTCTGGAGCTTGCTAACGGTTCTGCCCTGTTAAGAGTGTAACTGTTGTTCGTGTCTTAACCATAACCCATAAACAAAGCCACTGCTCAGCTTTGTTCCCTAAGTATGAAATGTCTCCTTCTTCTAATTCAAGGAATATTTTCGTACTGTGTGCGAGCCTGGGGAAAGTGACTGCAAAACCGTCGTGTAAAAACCCTAAGTCCAGTTGGTTGGCACATCTCTGGCACGTACACAAGAGTAGGAAGGAAGCCTAGTGTGTTGGCTCTTCTGCCCTAGGGTCTAGGAGGGCTGGTGAACTCCAAAAGGCAGGGAGGTGCCCACTGTCCACAGATGCTCAGTAGGCGACCCTGGGGCAGGCACAGACTAGACTTCACGTCAAGTCCCCTGGACGACCCACCATCCCCTAAGCGAACCCCCATGCCGAGCCGAGTACAGTGGAGGGTTAACTCTGTCCATGTCAAGTAATTCAGCTCATGTCAGCCAGTCCAGTCAGGCTGAGACTCACTCTTTCCAGGGCTGACCTATACTTTAGGCTCACATTCTCTGCCTTTTTTTTTTGCAAGTGCTTACCGAACACTTGAACGTACAGAGACTGTGTGTGGCTACCAGGCCGGGGTTGGGATTTTTCTCTGTCAGCAATTACACATCTCAGCAGACAGTCCCACTGTGTGGAAAACATCCCTTTCCCTGAGCCACTCATCAGTCAGGGGGTTGGTTTCTGCTTTCGTCTGTGTGCTGCTGCGATTCGGAGTGGATCGTGGAGTGGGGGGGGGGAGGCCCGGCGGGGGCCCGGAACCAGCCATGGTGGTTGTGTGCCATCCCGATCACGCTGGTGACACGACAGGTGAGGGCGCTGTTGGGGACAAGATGGGAACAGGGACCGTTAGCTCCAAGTCGTCCCTCGTAGGACGTGGTGCCAGTGTAGGGTGTCTTCCACTGTGGGATCCTGTAAGAGAACAGACGAGGGGGCACGTTTCCAACGACCTGATTCCTCTCTGAGGCAGGAAGTGCCATTTGGACATCATTTGTCAATCTCCCCTAAAATTCAAAGGACGCTTTTGCAAAAGGAACCCATCCAATGGATTGATCCCTCTGGGGTTCTAATTGTGATCTATAGGGTAATTTATTTTTTAAAAGATAATTCTGTTTCTTCAGGGTGTTGCACAAATTGAAATGAATATGGATTTTCTGTGAGTTACTCCCTGCACTTTCTTCTAGATCAGCATCTTTACAGATGAACCATTTCTTCAGAAAGAACCCCATGCAGACATTTTTTTTTTTTTTTTTTTTGAAATATACATAAGCTAGGAAAAAAGTGGCACTAGAACCACCCTCGCTACTTGCTAGTTACGAAGCTCAGGTACAGGGGCCCCTGTGCCTGGGGCACACAGCCCTTCTTCGGTGAGGTGGATCCTGCGTAGCTGTGGAGACTCACTGCCTCAGAGAACCTTTCCTCCCCTCCCTATAGCCCAGAGGCACCCCTGGGACCCTGGGGCCACTCATAGAGATGTTCAAAAGCTGACTCTGGATTGCTGCCTCTTTTAAATAACCAAGGAGGTACAAAAAA
This sequence comes from Physeter macrocephalus, assembly GCF_002837175.3. NCBI lineage: Eukaryota > Metazoa > Chordata > Mammalia > Artiodactyla > Physeteridae > Physeter > Physeter macrocephalus. The sequence continues at coordinate 874 of NW_021145957.1, read as the reverse complement.
ACGAGTACATAATTTTTAGCAAGAAAAAATGACATTGCTGTTTAATCAAATTATGTCTCTGGATACCCAGCGCGTACCTGCTCGCTATGGAGTCACTTAAACATTTCCCCTCCTGGTTGTAGAAGTCATGTCTCTCTCTCATGGAAAATGTAGGAGATCAAAGCAGGAAATGACCCCCAGTCCTTTTTCTTTCAGACCAACCCTTAGCAAATCCCTGTCTTCAGCTGTGTCTATATAGTTTCTTCTGCCTCCCACCCCCCCCACAAGGTCATGTTTGCCTGAATTTAATAACATTTCTCCTCTAGGCTTGTCTGTATTTTCAGATTTTGTATTTTAAAAAACCCATATTGCAATTATTTCAGAAAATAAAAGCAACTTTTAAAAACGTGGCAATAAACTGTCTCACCCATCCTCATCATGCAAAACATTCAGGAGTGGACTAAGGGACGTCCAGGTCTTCTTTCAGACCCTCGGAATCAGCCTATTCTAACCTATCCTGCCTAGAAAGTGGGTGGGGGACCTTTTTTAAACTTTCTTCATTGGTCCAACAGGGGACCTGCCTCAACATCTTCAAGTAATGATCAACCTTCTGCGTTGTGAAGATAGAATCAAGCTGGTAAGAAGAGACGCGAGTGGCAAGTTTTAATTTTTAATTGTGAAATTTGGTAGGGACTTATTGACGAGCAGGGGCTTGCGGGGCTGGGGCTCTTACATCAGAGCAAGTTCTCCCAAACCGTTCTCAGGAGCCAAAGCCCGCTCTGCTCCTCGGTACCCAGAGGTGCAGACAAAGGGGGTGTCAGGTCTCTGGGTCAGTCTGTGCTAAGCTGGAATCGTCATTCGCTGGATTTTATTTGTTAACCCCTTTAACAAACTT
>NW_021145956.1:20181-50000 GCF_002837175.3 Physeter macrocephalus | reverse complement strand
TTTAACAGATGAGAAAGTTGAGGCTCAGAGAGGTTAAGTGAAATATCTGAGGTGACCCAACTGGTGACTGACAGAGCTGAGACTAAACCCAGGCTCTGACTGCCAGGTCTAGGATCTTTCTTCATGTAAAGCGTGCTCCTGTTTCTGGGTGGTTTTATTGTTCTAAAGCAGCACTTTTTGCCTCTTAACTTGTTGACTCTCAGTGGAATGTTGGTCATGTGATTAAGGTGGACAGCCTCACCCCTGCCCTAGATGGATTACCCAAGCTCCCATAGCTGTAACTCTGATGGAGCCAGTATTTAAACACAAGGTTTATATGGCTATCAGCTCACTGAAGTTTGGTTTAAAAAACACACAGGGATTTCCCTGGCAGTCCAGTGGTTAGGACCCAGCGGTGTCACTGCCGTGGGCCGGGTTCAGTCCCTGATCGGGGAACTAAGATCCCGCAAGCCTCTCCGTGCGGCCAATAAATAAGTAAATAAAAAATAGAAAACAAAGAAATTTTAAAAACACACATATCTTTGCAAAAACTAACAACACATCTTGGGGCGATTTTCCTTTTCTTCTCTCTGCTTTCTCTTTATTTTCTACCGTTAGCCTATACTCGTTTTGCTACACAAATATGTAGATTTGTGCATGCATGTGGACCCATGTGTTTGGCCACAAGAAGAGTCACATTGCAGGGGTCGCCACAGGAGCCTCTAAAGGCCTGTGTTATGTCTGGCGCCACCCAGGTCATCAAGAAGAAGCTAGTGGGCTCCGTGAAGGCACTGCAGAAGCAGTATGTGTCCTTGGACACAGCGGTCACAAGTGAAGACGGAGATGCCAACAGCATGTGCAGCGCCCTGGAAGCCGTCTTCATCCACGGCCTGCACACCAAGCACATCCGAGCCGAGGCCGGAGGGAAAAGGAAGAAAAGTGCCCACCAGAAGCCTCTGCCTCAGCCCGTCTTCTGGCCCCTCCTGAAAGCTGTCACCCACAAGTGAGAGCTGCTGGGGGCGGCGGGGCCGGGGTGGAGGCGGTTCACGTTGGGGAGGAGCTTCAGAGTGTGGGACGCCGGGCTCTTCCCTCCAGCCGTGTGGGAGAGACACAGAGAGCCCTGTGTCCTGGAGAGGAGATGGTGGACCAAGCGGGTTGGAGGTGGGGGGATGTTAGACCAGGGCTCAGTGAGCCCCTCAGACCATGGCCTGGGGCAGCGTCGAGCCCCTGGGCCGGTCGTCCTGAGCAGGAACAGGAGCCTTCTTTTTACCACCCTCTGGCAAATTCGGTAGTTGCAACAGAGGTTGTGCGGCCTGCAAAGCCTGAAATCTTTACTGTCTGACCCTTTCCAGAAGTTTGCTGACCCTGCCTTAGGATGTTTGCACATGTGTGTGCTACGTATCATACTTGTAACAGGGTAGGGTTTGTTTCTTTTTTTTTTTAAGAAGGGTGGCATCCAGCTAGAGCCTCTGAATGTGTGCTCTGAGACACTTGTCTTGCTGGCCCTGCCCTGAACCGCCTGGGCTTTTCAGCAAGCAGCTGACCCTGTGCCTCTCGGGGCTATTAAATGCCACCTCCTGCCCGAAGGCGCCTTTGTCAGTGTCTAATCTTCCTTCCCGTGCTACTGCCGCTGCCCTATCTCAGGCTCTTACCTCACTCCTGGGTGGCAGTGCCTTTCTCATTGTCCCCCTTATCTCATTCTGTCTTTCCTTTGGTCAGTCAGCCAACATTTACTGAGCTTAAGCTGACCGGAGCTCCATCACTGGGTTCTGCAGAGTACGGTCCGCACTCCCATGGAGGAGACGTGCGCAGGGGATGGCGGTAGTCAGAGGAGGGGCGTTTACATCAGACCGAGGCATTCAGGAGCCGAGTTTGGTGCACGTGCGGGGGTCGGGCTGAGTAGGAGCACCCCACCCTGAAGTCTGCGTAGCTGCGAGCACGTCACTTTCCTGAGCAAAAACCTGTAGCCCACAGGCTCCCAAACGCCAGCCTGGGGTCTGCTTCACTTGGCTGGGGCCCCGGAACCTGTATCCTAACCTAGTTCCCCGGGTGATTCTGATGCACAGCCTGGTGTGGGGAGCATCGCCCCACTTTGCCTCCCCGTTTGATACTCAAGGCCCTGCATTGCCTGGCTTTGCAACCCAATCACGCGCTCTTCGTCCCTGTGCTGTAACCGGAGCGCTCCTCACTCCTGTTACAGTCTGTTGCTTTCCTACCCTTTATGCTTTTTTTCTCCGTCAGTCCCTCGTGCCCCAAAGGTTCTCCATCCGTCTTTGCCTCTTGCAGTCCCTCAAGGCCCAGCTCAGATGCTACCCTCTTCTGTGGCGTTTTTCTTACTCCAACCCAGAGGTGATTACCCAGCCCTCACCCCAGCTCCGCTAACAACAGGGCTCACCTCAGTATGCCCTTGAAAGGCGGTTTCCTGGACCGAGGGTAGGGACCGTGACTTTACCCTGTGTCTTCACAGCTCCAAGGACCTCAACCTAAAATTTAGGGGCTTAGCAGACATGTCCTGGATGAGCAGATGATGTCAGGGGCCGGACGGGTAGTTGTCATGAAAATGGCAACAATCCTTGATGACACTAAACGTAAAAAAGTTGGGGGGTTAGAGCTGAACCTTTCTAAATTCCCCTTTGAACGCTGTCATCCAGGAGTTTTTCATGCCTACGTATATTTGCGGTCGTTACCGGCTCTTGCTAACCAGTGGGTAAAATGACATGTCCGTGATCTGGAGTGGTTTCTTGAAACGCGTGTGTTCTCCGCCTTCCCAGACACATCATCTCGGAATTGGAGCACCTGATCTTCGTGAGCACGGACGTGGGCCGCTGCCGGGCCTGGCTGCGGCTGGCCCTCAATGACGGCCTGATGGAGTGCTACCTGAAGCTGCTGCTGCAGGAGCAGGCCCGCCTGTGCGAGTACTACCAGCCCACGGCCCTGCTCCGTGACGCCGAGGAGGGCGAGTTCCTCCTGAGCTTCCTGCAGGGCCTGACGTCCCTGTCCTTCGAGCTCTCCTACAAGTCTGCCATCCTAAACGAGTGGACGCTCACCCCGCTGGCCCTCTCCGGGCTCTGCCCGCTCTCGGAGCTCGACCCCCTCACTATCTCTGGAGCGGAACTACAGCGGAAGGAGTCTCTGGATTCTATCTCCCATTCCTCAGGCTCGGAGGACATCGAGGTCCAGCACTCGGGCCATAAGATCCGACGGAACAGGGGGCTCACGGCCTCCTCCCTCAGTCTGGACACGGCCAGTTCGTCCCAGCTCTCTTGCAGCCTCAACTCTGACAGCTGCCTGCTCCAAGAGAATGGCTCCAAGAGTCCAGACCGTTCCGAGGAGCCCATGTCCTGCGACTCAGACCTGGGGACGGCAAATGCTGACGATTCGGACCCGTCTCTGCAAGAGTGAGTACCCCTCCCCCACCCCTTCCTTCTCTTTCTCCTTCCTTCCTTCTCTTCCTCTTGCCCTCCCTCCCTTCCTGGGGCACGTGATTGCCTGTCACTGAGCACGGAACTCTGTTAGGGCATAAAGACTGACGAAGCGGGGCAGGGACTCTCCCCCGGGGACTGGAATTGCTGGGAGCTGTACCTTTAGAAAGACTGGGGCCAGTGGGGAGAATGCATTTAGATGGAGCTCAGAGTTGGTTCCAGCCCCAGCTCTGTCCTGGTGACCTGTGACAAGTTATTTAATCTCTCTGAGATTTAGTGTGAAATATTATTGTCGTCTTCATCTAGAGAGAAGGAAACTTATAGTTCAGAGCTCTATGTACAACTTCCAAAAAAGTGCAGTGAAGCACAGTGCATAAGGGTGATCTTCTGGGACCTCACAGAAGACCTTCTGGGGGGCACAAAGCCTGAGTGATGCCAGGACGGGGGTGGCAGACAAATGGGGACGAGCAAGTGTGTGGAGGAGGAGGACATGGAGTGACGAACTTGACTGGGGAAGGGAGCCTGGCCAGAGCCTTCCTTCCTTCAGGCTTTTTAACATTAATTTTTGAATAGATAATATATTTTTATAGTTTAAAAAAATCTAAAATATATACAGTGAAGAGTCTTTCCCACTGTATTTATGTAGCCATAATTATTAATTTCTTGCATATTTTTCCAGTTTCTAAATGCATCTATAACAAATATAAATGTACACATTTTAAAATTTTCTTTCTTCTTTCTTTTTTTTTTAAGTTGAAGTATAGTTGATTTACAATGCTGTGTTAGTTTCAGGTGTACAGCACGGTAATTCAGTTATTTATACATATATAAATATGTTTTATATATATATAATATGTATAAATAAATATATAACATTGTTATATATATATAATATATATAAATAAATATATATATAACATTGTTAAATATATAAAAAATATATTGTTTTTCAGATTCTTTTCCCTTATAGGTTATTATCTTTCTTATTTCTTATTCCCTTCTTTCCACGAAAGCTAGTATAAATTATAAATACATTATTCCATACCTTGTTTGGGAGATCTTTTCATATCAGAGCTTTTTTTTTTTTCCTATTACAGATTTTTCCATTGTATGAATGTACCTTAGTTTATTGAATCAGGCCTGAGTGTAATGGACATTGGAGTTCAGTGTTTCTATAAATAACCTGTGTATGTGGTCCTTTAGGCCTGCGCAAGCTATCTCTGTTCAGTAAATTCCCAGAAGCAAAATTGCTGAGCCAAGGAATAAATTAATTTGTAATTTTCACAGATATTGCCTATTTGCACTCCATCAGGGCTGTGCTTGTGTCCTCTCAGCCTTGTCAACAGAAGGTATCATCAAACTTTTGGAAATTTGCTCGTCTCATAGGTAAAAAATGGTAGCCGTCTCTGAAGCATTTCCTCTAGTAGGACCTGTGTTACATCAGCTGTGTTTAGGACCTTTCCACTCCTGCTGTTCCCCACCCTTCCCCCCACCTTGGTTCAGGTCTTTACAGGGCTCCCACCCGGTGTGGGAATCACACCAGGATTGGGTGTCATGGACTGGCCCTGGAGCAGATCTAGTTTCAAGCCCCGTTCCACCACCTACAAGCCCAGTAGTGTCTCGTACATGGCTAACTCTTTTTGAGGTTCTGTTTCTTCATCTTTTTTTTTTTTTAATTTTTATTGGAGTAGAGTTGATTTGCAATGTTGTTTCAGTTTCTGCTGTACAGCAAAGTGATTCAATTATACATATACTTATATCCACTCATTTTTAGATTCTTTTCCCATATAGGTCATTACAGAATATTGAGTAGAGTTCCCTGTGCTATACAGTAGGTCCTTATTAGTTATCTATTTTATTGTTTCTTCATCTTTAAAATGGAAATTCCCTCATAGGGCTGTTTGAGAATCAAGTGAGATACCCATGAGTGAGACGCACACATAAGAATGTCTGGTAGGTCCCAGAAATGGCCTCTGAACATCGAGCACATCAGATAGAATTTTCACATGTCAAACGGATGGATTAGATATAACGTGCTGGGAAGGAGCAGCCCCCGCCCCAGAGATGGCTGGGCCCGTGGCGTGACTGAGGCTCAGTCACCTGTCTTAGCCCTTGGTTGTCTCTCCCTCCTCCCGCAGACCAGCCAGCCTTCTCTTTGTCATGTGCCTTGCCTATATCTTTCACGAGTCTTGTGATTGGAAAATTCCAGCTTAAGGTCAGTGAATCAGTGACCATCCACCCTGCATGGGAAGTGTTGTCCTGGGTATTCGAGGGGAACTCAAGGGAAGAGGGTCAGGATGTACAGACCAACACTGGACAGTGATGTGAGGAAGCGGCAGACACCGCACGCACACACACACACACACACACACACACACAGACACACACACACACACACACACACAGACACACACACACACAAGCATGCAGCCAGCGCCATCATTCTTAGAGCTGGGCTGGAAGTTTGTCTTGGAGCATTCACAGAGACCAGTGTTTCTTAGAGTATGTGTTTTAAGGGTAAAGATTCTCACCAACACGTAAGAGTTTGCTGAAGTTGTTGTGTTACTTAAATGTATATAACTTAAAATTAGGCATAAACACGTTGTGCTTAAAACTCTTACAACTATAAAATCAGAACATCTACAAACTGGGAATTCCCTGGTGGTCCAGTGGTTAGGGCTCTGCGCTTTCACTAAGGTGGCCCAGGTTCAATCCCTGGTCGGGGAACTAAGATCCCACAAGCCTCTCGGTGCGGCCAAAAAAAAAAGAAAAAATCTACAAATTAAACATGAAACGCAAAACCCATAACATTCCAAATGAAACTTATTAATGTTTTGCAGAAGCCAAATTACAGTTTGCCTTGGGAAGAGAGGATCGACTGCCCCACACAGCTTCTTTTGTGTTCATTGGGTCTGAATTATATCCTGAATTATAATTATAATTATATCACTGAGAAGCATAGGTACAGTCTAGCAGTAAAAAGTGTGGACTCAGGAGCCGGACTGCCTGAGCCCTCCATCAACCAGCTTTGCCATCTCGGACAAGTTATTCAACCTTTCTGACCTTGATGTCCTCATCTGTAAAATGGGGATAAGAATGCTTGAAAGGAATGCTGGGGAGATGAAATGAATTTAGATCTGTCAAATGCTTAGAGCAGCGTCTGACACAGCACACATGCTCACTGGGCGGTGGTGTCATTTTCCTGCTGTGTACCTGTGATGTCCGTTCCCCTACTGCTTGTCCTCACGTGCACTGCTGCAAAACCTTGGTTAGTAATATTTGTCAGAGGTTATTGTCATGAGGCCTTCCCTTGGGGGAAATGAATCTTAGCACGTGCAGCCCACCTCTTTGCTTTTATTAGTGGCCCTTGACGGCCAAATAGTACTGTGTATCACCAACACAATAGTCCGCATGTTCAGGAAAACCGCAGGCTCAGGATCACTTGTCAGGGGTACTTTATAAGGTGGCCATTCAGGTTCTCCAGGCCATGCTTTTAATTTACTTCATACATAAGTATTTATAATACATATACTTTTTTTCCAGATTGTTCTCTAAATGAAAGCACAAAGTTTAAAAATTTTCAAATAGAGGACTTCCCTGGCAGTCCAGTGGTTAAGACTCCGCGCTTCCAATGCAGGGGGTGGGGCCTGGGTTCAATCCATGGTCGGGGAATTAAGGTCTCACATGCCGGGCGGCACAGCCAAAAAAAAAAAAAAAACGATTTTCGAATAGAAAGGTTTTGGGAAACACGGCCTGAACCAAACCAAAGTGGAAGGACTGTAGTGGTTTCAGTTTAATTTTTTTTTTTTGCCCCCAGTTTCATTTCTATGTTTCATTTTCCTGAAATTTTTAAAAATGTTTTTTATTTTGCCTTTTCCTTCAAAATCTCATCTCTAGCCCTTTTTTCCACTTGATGTACATGTCTCTCTTATTCTCACTGGGTCCTTCACCAATTCTGGTGAAGCTCTGTGAGCTTCATTTCACCTTGACCTGGGTTTTTTTTTTTTGGAGTTTTTTTGGCCGTGCCCTGCAGCTTGCAGGATCTTAGTTCCCTGACCAGGGATTGAACCCATGCCCCCTTCAATGGAAGTGAAGAGTCCTAACCACTGGACTGCCAAGGAATTCCCCTTGACCTTGGTTTTGATTTGACAGAAGCTCTAATTGATCACACAAGCTTCTTGCTGTTTGGTGACATTTCTGTAAGCATTAAGTCACTCACTTATTCTAACACCCAGTCTATGCTTGTCATTAAAATCTTTCTTATAGGTTAGGATTCACTTCTAATCGATAACTGTTTTGGTAATGCTAGTGAATATTTCAATAAATCTGTTCCTTTCCTTACATGCTTATGTTTGTGTACACGGAGGCTAAGCAGTCTTATCAATGATAATGAGGTTAACATTTATTGATCACTTTGTGCCAGACACTGTGCTAAGCACTTTACCTGTACCTGTATTATGTCATTTAATCTTTTTCACAGTCATAAAAGATGGGTGCTGGTACCACATCCATTTTCCAGATAAGGGAATTAAGTCCATGAACTTAATGTTCACATTGTGGGGCCCGCAGCCCTGTGTTAACCAAGGTCAGGTGGACTCGGGAGGCCCTGCTTTTAATCACTCACCACACCACCTCCCGGGAGCCCATGCGGAGCCGGGACCTCACAGAGGACCTTGTAAAAAGTCTGACACCCTAGTTCATTTCAGAAGGGGGCCCCGTGGTTTGGACACATATAAGTGGTTAGCAAATGCCCCTCCTCCTCTGCCTGTGGAAACTACCCCTTTCTTTCCAGAACTCATCCTTGCCTACTCGCTGCAAATTGCACTCTTGGATTTTTTGTGGGTCTGTTTTTAGAGTGTGGCTTTTAGAGGAAGAGCGAGTCCTCACCTGCGTTCCCCCCCATAACTATTCCACAAACACATTTACACCTTTCTCTGAGAGGTCATCTGTTTGTTTATCAAGATATGATTCACATACCATAACATTCACCATTGTAAAGTGTACTGTTCAGTGGTTTTCAGTATATTCACAAGGTCGTGAATTCAACATCTACTGCTGTCTACTTCAAGAGCATTTTCATTACCATGTAAGGAAGTCCCTTACCCATTAGCTATGAATTTACCTTTCCTGGACATTTAATATCAATCGAGTCATACAATATGTGGCCTTTTGTGACTGCCTTCTTTCACTTAGTACCATGTTTTCAAGGTTCAACCACATTATATAGCATATATCATGGGCAAATAATATTCCATTGTATGGATATCTTACAATTTTGTTTATTTATTCATCAATTAATGGACATTTTTTCCCACTTTTTGGCTATTATGAATAATGTTGCTATGAGCATTCATTTACAAGTATTTTGTGTGGACATATGTTTTGAATTCTTTTGGGTACGTACGTAAGAGTAGAATTACTGAGTCCCATGATAACTCTATATTTAACTTTCTGAGGAACTACCAAATGTTTTCCTCAGGGGCTGCACCATTTCACATTTCCACTGGTAATATATATGTGTTCCAATTTCTCCACATCTTTGCCAGTACTTATTATTCTCTGTCCCTTTTATTATAGCCATCCTGTTGGGCGTACAGTAGTATCTCATTGTGGTTTTGATTTATATTTCACTATTGTCTAATGATTTTGAGCACTTTTTCATGTCTTCATTGGCCATTTGTCTATCTTCTTTGGAGTAATGTCTATTCAAATCCTTTGCCTATTCTTTTTCCTTTGCCTATTTTTATTTTTTATTTGTTTATTTATTTTTTGAAAGCATTGTGCTTTTTTCTTTGTAAAAATATATATTTTTTGAATTTTATTTACTTTTTTATATAGCAGGTTCTTATTAGTTATCCATTTTATGCATATCAGTGTATACATGTCAATCCCAATCTCCCAATTCATGCCACCACCCCCACCCCCACCACCACTCTCCCCACTTGGTGTCCGTACATTTGTTCTCTACATCTGTGTCTCTATTTCTGCCCTGTGAACCAGTTCATCTGTACTATTTATTTATTTATTTTTGGCTGCGTCGGGTCTTAGTTGTGGCACACGGGCTCTTTGTTGCGACCCACGGGTTTCTCTCTACTTGCAGCATGTAGGCTTAGTTGCCCCGTGCCATGTGGGATCTTAGTTCCCTGACCAGGGGTCGAACCCGCATCCCCTGCATTGGAAGGCGGATTCTTAACCACTGGACCAGCAGGGAAGTCCCATCCTTTGCCTGTTTAAATTGGGTTATTTATTTATTGTTGAGTTGTAAGAGCTCTGTATAGTCTGGGTACTAGACTCTTATCAGATATATGATAATATTTGTACATTTTATATGCAAATATTTGTATTATATTTTTTATTAGTCACTTATGCATTAGATATCATATCTAAGAAATCATTGCCTGATCCAAAGATATGAAGCTTTACACCTGTTTCCTTCTAAAAGTTTTATAGTTTTAGCTCTTACCTTTAGGTCTTTGATCCCTCTGGGGTTAATTTTTTTATATGGTGTGAGATGAGTCCAACTTTATTCTTTTGCATGGAACTATTCACTTATCCCAGCACCATTTGTTGAAAGACTATTCTTTCCGCACTGAAATGTCTCAGCACCTCTGTTGAAAATCAGTTGCCCAGAAATGCATGGGTGGGTCACCTCTTTTTGTCTAAAATGTCTTAAAATGTTGTTTGGGGTTATGATGGTGTAAATAAGAGCAGAGCTCACCTAGAAGACAATCAGATGAAAACTTGAGCTCTAAAATCCTCTTTTCCATAACCCCATTAAGGGGAGTTTGATGTGTCTTCTGCACCCAGTCTAAGCCATTAGGGCAGATACGTGCGACTGTGAGATCTCTTGGGCTCCAGACAGCTTTCTTGCCACCAGAACCTGCATTTGCCCATGATGTCCTCACTGGATTCATAAGCAGAGGTGGAGACAGCAAATAGGTTTACTTCAGAAACAGAACTTGGATTCTCGGAAGCCTCAGGAGAGGGAGGGAGGAGCAGCCGCTAGCCAGTGCACATTCCAGAAGTCCCAGAACTATGTGTGTGTGTGTGTGTGTGTGTGTGTGTGTGTGTGTGTGTGTGTGTGTGTGTGTGTGTGTGTGTGTTGTGTGTGTGTGTGTGTGTGTGTGTGTGTGTACACAAAGGCAGTGACATTGGCTCCCCCGGCCCCAGACACACCACTGAGGGGCAGAAAGTGCCAGTCCCATCAGGAACACACCCCGTGTACACGGACACACACGCTGCACAGCTTGTATGCACTGTGCTCCAGCAGCAGCTTCTGGGGATTTGAGGCTTCTTTGGATCCACACCCAGCCCCTCACCCCGACCCTGCTGCCCAGTTACTGTTCCAGGAACAAAGCGGGTCCTCACTTCACCCAAGCCCGTGTCCCAGGGAGCGGAGTCTTGGAGCCCAGCTCTGAGACATGCTGTTCACCGAGGCACTGCTGAGGTCGCCTTGGGGCAGGGACCGGCCACACAGCTGTTCGGCTGAGCCGACTCTTCAGGCCCACAGTTAGCCTGTGCAGAGGGTGAAAGGCAGTCAGTTCCCATTCGCCTCTAGTCCTTTCCTCTGCCTTGTGAGCTTTGTCAGCTGAGATCCTGGGCCGCACAACTCACCTGCCTCCCCAGCCTGCCCAAGTCCCAGCTGCGGAGCAACTTTGGTGGGAGTGTCTGTGTGTGTGAGCTGGGAGCACAGCCATGATTAAGGGGCTGGAGATTGTTTTCTTTTGTTTTTTTGTTCAATCACAAAACAGCAGTTTTCCACTTAGCCTTGGGCATTCCAGCTGACAACCCCGTCACACAGGTTTCTTTGTTTAAAAACTTCCAGGGTGTTGTCGGAATTCAGCAAAGCCCAGGTGAACTCTGTGCCAACCAGCAGGCTGAGCCAAGAAACGGAGGTTCCCACGCTGCAGGCGTTGCTCGCCCTCCGCGGCCTGGACACCAGCACACCCCTGCACTTTGAGGTGCCTGCAGAGCCCCGCCCCGCCCAAGCATCCCCTGGGACTCGAGATGGGGACCACAAGCAGGAGCCGCTTTCCCAGGCACCTGGCGCCCTGGGCTGGCCACAGCCGGGCAGTGCCCAAGCTGTCCCTTCGGGGAGCACTTCAGGCCAGCAGCCTCCTAGTCCTGGGAGGGAGGCGACCAGAGCAGTCGGCCAAGGAAGTGGCCAGCAGAAGCCTCCGGAGGAGGATGGACCTCGGCTGGGCCTCGTGGTTCCCTCACCCACCAGTCCGGTGAGTGGTACAAGCTGGGGTTTTTTTGGGGGGGGTGTTGGTGAATGTCTCAGAGGCGGTGCGGGGTTTCTCCAGCTAGAGACCCGAGTGGTCTCTGCCTTTTCCCCCTGAGCCTCTCACCCTGCATGGTTTGGTGTTAATAGCATTGTGGTGATGGAGCTGATGTTCCTTGGGATGTGAGTGGTGGATGTGAGCCAGGCTGTGCGCCCATCTCTTCCCATGGGTGTCTCCTGTCATCTGCACGTGGACCCCGTGGAGAAGCTAATTCTCACCCAACTGCAGACCCTCTTCTCTTAACCCCTGCCACTCGGGGGTTATGCCCTTATGCCCTTAGGCGAGGCACTTCACCTCACTGAGCTTTGGTTTCCCCCTCAGTACTTGTTATTATTAAATTAACATTTTCATAAAGCACCAGGCTTTGAAAATACTCATTTTGCAACACGAACCAGATTTCGAGCTGCGCTGTCCACTTGGGCAGCCACTAGCCACACGTGGCTCTGGAGCCCTTAAAACATGGCTCGTCCAAATTGAGATAAGCTGAGTAAGATAAGCACTGGATTTTGAAGACTTAGTAGGAAAAAAAAGAATGTAAAATGTGTCATTCATAATTTGGTTATCGATCATGTTAAAATGAAAACATTTAAAATATGTATTTTAAGTAAAATACATTATTGAAATTAATTTCACCTGTTTTTTTAAACTCCTTAAACTGTGGCCACTAGAACATTTACGGTGACCTGTGTGGCTTGCATTGTGTTTCTGTGGGACAGCGCTGTTCTAGAATAAGCCAGTCCAGTGTGTTGATGACCCGAGGAAGCCCTGGGACTGTCCTGGAGAGAGCCCCGAAGGTAGAGGCTGGAGCTGAGGACCCCGGGAAGCAGTCGTCAAGCTGTGAACCCATGCTCTTGTGCCATTTCACATTTGTCCTTGGGTCATGAAAAGGAGAAGTAGGAATTGGAGTGCACGTGGACACAGACACATAAAACCCAGAGCTCATCCTAGCTGCTGTCTGGGGCTTGTGTTGGGGATATAGTCTTGCTCCTGCAGTTCCATCCGCACACATCTCTCCTTTGGCCTGTGGCTTCCAGATCCTATAACTCAGGATGGGCCAGCGCCATGAAATAGACTATAGAAGAGGCATACCCGCTCTCTTTTTTTTTAACAGCTTTATTGTGATATAATTCACATACTATACAATTTACCTAATCAAAGTGTATAATTCAATTTGTTTTAGTATATTCACAGATTTGTACAACCATCACCACAGTCTAATTTTAAAACATTTTCATCTCCCATAAGAGAAACCCCCTACCCATTAGCAATCACTCCTGTCCCTTTCCCCTCCTACCTCACCCCGCTCAACCCCTGGTAACCACTAATCTCCTTTGTCTATAGATCTGCCTGTTCTGGACATCGTACATAAGTGGAATCATATAATATGTGACGTTTGTGATTGGCTTCTTTCAGTTAGCAAAATGTTTCATCCATGTTGTGGCCTGTATCAGTACTTCATTCCTTCTCATTGCTGAGCAGTATCCCATTGTAGATTTCATTAGATGGTTGTATCACATTTTATTTATCCATTAATAAGTTAATGAACATTGGTGTTTTTCCTACTTTTTTGGCTGTTATGAATAATGCTACTGTGAACATTCATGTATAATTTTTTGCTTGGACATATGTTTTTAACTTTTTTGGATGCATACCTTGAAGTAGAATTTTGGGCTCATATGGTAACTATATTTAACCTTTTGAGGAACTGCCAAGAGCAGCTGCCTTGTTTTATATTTCAGCCAGCAGTGCATTCCTCTACATCCACACCAACAGTTCTTACTGTCTGTTTTTTTTGTTTTTGCTTTTATTATAGCCATCCTAGTGGGTGACAAGTGGTATCTCATTATGGTTTTGATTTGCATTTCTCTGATGACTAATGATATTGAGCATCTTTTCATCTAAATGCTTATTGCCATTTGTGTGTTTTCTTTGGAGAAATGTCCATTCAAAACATTTGCCCATTCTTTTTTTTTTTTTTAACAGATTACAGTTGTCACAGACTTTTAAAAAAAAATATTTATTTATTTACTTATTTGGTTGCGCTGGGTCTTAGTTGCGGCATGCGAACTCTTAGTTGCGGCGTGCATGTGGGATCTAGTTCCCCGACCAGGTATCAGACCCGGGCCCCCTGCATTGGGAGCGTGGAGTCTTATCCACTGCACCACCAGGGAGGTCCCTGCCCATTCTTAAATTGGGTTATTTAATAAATTGAGTTATAGTTCTTTATATATTCTTGACACTAGACCCTTATTAGATAAATGATTTGCAAATTTTTCTCCCATTCCGTGGGTTGTCTTTTCACTTTCTTGACTATATCATTTGAAGCATAAAAGTTTTAAATTTTGCTGTCGTCTGTCTTTCCTTTTGTCACTTGTGCTTTTGGTGTCATATCTAAGTACTCATTTCCTAATCCAAGGTCATGAAGATTTACTCCCATGTGTTCTAAAAATTTTTAAGTTTCATCTCTTACATTTATTTATTTATTTATTTTCTTACATTTAAATCTATGATCTAACTTCATTTTTTTTGCATGTGGTTATACGACTGTATGGGCACCATTTGTTGAAAAGACTATTATTTCCCCATTGAATTGTCCCACTTTGCCCCTTTAAAAATTTTTTGAGGAATGGTGTATTTAAAGTACCCAGAGCCTCGGTGTACACCTCAGTGAATAATTATATATCATATACACTCTGTAACCACCATCCAGATCAAGAGACAGAACATCTCCAGCCACCAGCAGGTTCCCTCATGCCTTCTCCCACTCACCGCCCTGCTCCAGAGGAAACCACCATTCTGACTTCTAGTCCATAAAGTTTGTCTTGTTGTTGAACTTCATATAGATGGAATCATACAGTATGTACTCTTTTACTTCTTTCACTGAACACTATGTCTGTGAGATTCATCTGTACCTGTAGCCTGAAGCTCTAGTTTGTTCTTTTCCATTGTTCTGTAGTATTCCACTGTAAGAATATATCACAACATAGTTATCCATTCTCCCATTAACAAATGTTTGGGTTGTTTTCAGGTTTGGGCTATTATGAAGAAAGCAGCTATGAGCATTCTTGTACTTGCCTTTCAGTGAACCTGTGTACTCATTTCTGGGTGTACATCTAAGAATGGAATTGCTAGGTCACTGGGTAGGCATATGTTTAGCTCTAATAGAATACTGCCAAATGGTTTTCTAAAGTGCTTGTGCTAACTTATACTCACAGTAGCCGTATATGAGCATTTTCATTGCTATTTATCATAGTCAATGGTATTTTCAATCTTTTACATTTTGGCCACTCTAGTAGGTGTATAGTGGTAGCTCACCGTGGTTTTAATTTGCATTTCGCTATGACTAATGATATTGATACCTTTTCATTTGCTTTATGGAATCATCCTTTAAAGTCATTGTCTCATTCTTTTTTTTTTTTTTAACATCTTTATTGGAGTATAATTGCTTTACAGTGGTGTGTTAGTTTCTGCTTTATAGCAAAGTGAATCAGCTATACATATACATATATCCCAATATCTCCTCCTCCCTCTTGCATCTCCCTCCCACCCTCCCTATCCCACCCCTCTAGGTGGTCACAAAGCAGCGAGCTGGTCTCCCTGTGCTGTGTGGCTGCTTCCCACTAGCTATCTATTTTACATTCGGTAGTATTTATAAGTCCATGCCACTCTCTCACTTCGTCCCAGCTTACCCTTCCCCCTCCCCCTGTCCTCAAGTCCATTCTCTACGTCTGTGTCTTTATTCCTGTCCTGCCCCTAGGTTCTTCAGAACCACTTTTTTTTTAAGATTCCATGTATACATGTTAGCATACGCTATTTGTTTTTCTCTTTCTGACTTACTTCACTCTGTATGACAGACTCTAGGTCCATCCACCTCACTACAATTGTCTCATTCTTAAATTGAGTTGTATGTGTTTTCCTTATTGATTTGTAGGGGCTCTTTATATACTGTGGATGTGTCTTTTACCGGAGAAAAATATATGTATATAGCAAATATCTTCTTACCGTCTATGGCTGGCCTTTTAAATCTCTTAATGGTATCTTTTGTTGAACAGAAGTTCTTAATTTTAAAAATTTATTTATTTATTTATTTACTTTGGCTGTGCCGGGTCTTAATTGCAGCACGTGGGGTCTTCATTGTGGCATGTGGGATTTTTAGTTGCAGCATGTGGACTTCTTAGTTGTGGCACGCATGCAGGATCTAGTTCCCCAACCAGGGATCAAACCCAGGCCCCCTTCATTGGGAGCTCGAAGTCTTACCCACTGGACCACCAGGGAAGTCCCAGAAGTTCTTAATTTTAATGAACTTCAATTTATCAGTCTTTTTGTTTTCGATCAATGTGTTTTGTGTCTGTTTTTAAAATCTTTGTCTACCCCAAGGCTATGAAGGCTGTGGAAATCCCTGTATTTTCTTCTAGAAGCTTTCATATTTTACCTTTTACAATTAGGTTTATGGTTCATCTGGGATTAGTTTTTGTATATGGTGTGAGGTAGGTGTTTTCCAAATGGATATCTGATTGACTTAGTACCATTTATCGAGTATGACTGTATAAATCATGGAACTGTGTAAGTGTGGGTCAGACTCTCAGTTTTTGCTCTCTTTTTTTTGAGGGGGGGGGTGGGCCTTGCAGCTTGCAGGATCTTAGTTCCCCGACCAGGGATTGAACCCGGGCCACCGTAGTGAAAGCGCCGTGTCCTAACTACTGGACCGCCAGGGAGTTCCCCAGTTTTTGCTATCTTGAAGGTGGCTTTAGGCCCAGAATGTCACAAGACCCTGAAGGTTGTGACTGTAAGACCAGCAGCACACACCAGAGGTTGAAGAAAAAGGCTCTGAAGCCCCCACTTGAGCTAGAGGAAAGGGATGTCTCTTGTGGACAGTGGCTGTGGGCCGCAACAGGGCTCCCCAGCATGGCCTTGACTGTGGTGAGTTCACTCCTTTCGAGGGTCTGGCTTCTGTTTTGCTGGCTCTGACATCCTGTCTTGCCAGGGTCCTAGAGCTGATGGACAGAACAGCTTACCTCGTCAACAAAGCTCCTCCTCTGCTCACCAAGCTTTGACGGTCCCCACCACCTCCACCGCCGCACTGCCTCCGTGCACCTGCTCCCAAAGCCCGCTCCTTCCAGCCCCAGCTTTTACATTTGCTGTTCCCTCTGCCTGGACCCTTTCCCGACTCACTGCTTTTCCTCACTGTCGTTTCGCCCTTCCCTGACCACCCTGTTTCAAAAGCACCATCCCCAGTGACTGTCTTTCCCATTTACCTGCTTCACTTTATGACACTCATCACTAGGTTAGATTCTGTTATCGCTTTCTTTGTCTACGTGTTCATTTCCTGTATTTCTGTCCAGGATATTAGCTCCATGATATGAAAGACCATGTCTGTTCACTTTTTTAAAATATTTATTTTATTTACTTATTTGGTTGCACCGGGTCTTAGTTGCAGCAGGCGGGCTCCATAGTTGTGGCTTGCCAGATCCTTAGTTGTGGCATGCAAACTCTTAATTGTGTCATGCATGTGGGACCTAGTTCTCTGACCAGGGATCGAACCCGGGGCCCCTACACTGGGAGCGTGGAGTCTTAACCACTGCGCCACCAGGGAAGTCCCACGTTCACTTCTGTATTGTCAGCTCTGAGCACTGTACCTGGGAAAGCATAGGTATCAGTGAGTAGTTCTCAAATTGTCCAGAGACTCCCGAGATGCCAGCTTGTAAGTTTACACTGAGAAGTGCTCCACCAGGTGCCTGGGGCGGGCAGGTTGGTCTGACCAGGTCACCCTCCGCCTCCTGGCCGGCATCAGGGGAGTCTGGTTGCTGCAGGGTTGCTTGGGGACCGTGGAATCGAAGCACCGGGTGCCGAGTTCAGCGTGAGAACCTCGGGTGCTCGCCCCTCCCACAGTCTGTCTCTAGAGGGGAGCTGTGGGTCCATCCATTCCCTTCTCAGGAGATAGTCACTGTGCTGCCCCTGCGATTCGCATCTTTCTATGCTTCTGTCATTCAGTCACTGCTATTTATCTGACACTTTATGGGGGGGAGGGAGTCACTATCAAGTTTTATAACCCCAAGAGCCATTCAGTCTTTCTTTAAAAATTTGTTTTTAATTAATTTAATTAAAAGCCCCAGCTATGGGCCAAGCACTACACTTGGTACAGCGATGGAACAGAACAAAGGCTCTGCTCCTTGGGGACAGACACTATGTTAGACAAATAACTATCTGCATCATAATTACACTTGTGATAAGTGCTGGGAAGGACAGGAGTGGGGAAACTAGGGTGATTCTGCCTTTGTGGCATCCGGAAGGTCGTGAGTTGGTTTCTCAGTTTAACTCCCAGAGGACAGTCTGAATCCTAAGACTTGGCCCTAATCACTGCCCTCATGGACCACTGGCCTCTGGCATGTGGTCCCCTCCCCCAGGAGGGGGTACAGGCAGTCCCTTTGCCTGACATAATGAGGACAGACTGAACAAAAGGGATTTTTTGAAAGTGGTCCAGAGACCTGACATCTCACTCCTCTGCCAACACCCCTCTCTGGGATTTAGCTGTTGTACACAGTGTCCTGGTCCCTGTCGTAACTTCAAGTGGCATTCTTCTGTCTTGGGTCCTGGTGGCAGGTGCTGCTCTGGCTTAGATCCTTGGTCATTGGTGATTTCCCCCCACTGTTAAAGGGGCAGGGAATGGACCAGATATGGGGCCCTGAGTGAGCAGGAGGCAGGAAGGTTTAGGGGGGGAGGGGAAACAGTGGTGTGCTGCCCTCTCCCCTGCTCCATGTAATAACTGGGGGTCCTGGAGGGGGGCACAGCCGCAGAGCTCAGTCCAGGCCCATGTGCAGAAGCTCCAAGGACCCAGTATTCCTGCTGTTTTTCTCTATTGCTTAAGAGAACAAAAGGTTTTCCCTAGAGTATCACTTCCTGGTGGCCGGCCTGTGGCCACTGGACCATGTGTGAACATTTCCTAGCAGTCTCCCTCTCCTCCAAGGAGAGAGAGGCCCTCACCAGTGAGCGTACACCATCTCAAAATCCACATCTGTGTCCTTCCTTGTTTCCTCACGCCATCCTTGTTATTTTACGTTAAAGATATTTGGATAGTCAAGGTGTATTCCCTCATCTTTTATAACTCTGTGCCAGGCACAAAGAAGGTTGACCATTCCAAACAGCTTTGTAGGTGCTAGGATGGGGGTAAACACAGAATGCCATGGGAGCCCAGAAGGGGTCCCAAACCCAGCTGGGGGTGGGTAGGAGGGGGTGTAGGCTGAGGGTGAGTCAGGACAGCTTCCAGGAGAAGGCGATGGATGACCCCTGAGCTGAGCCTTAAGGGAGAGCGGTCTCTCCCATTAGGGCCATTATCCGGGGCTGCAACATTGCCGGGTTTCCCAGGTGTGTGTGCCAGGCTGCAGGAGGCTGCCTGGACAGCCATGTGATTACCCCTCCCGCCCACTTTCCTTAGGGAGTTCCCCTGGGTCATGATGACTTAGACAGGCTTTGTTCAGAATCCTGAGTTGTAAATAGTCCCTAGCAGTCACCCTGATTGACACGTTGTCCTGTCACTGGCAGAAGGAAGCAGCTGCCAGTCTGAGGGTTTGGGGAGGAAGCTCTGGAGGCCCAGCTCTGTGAGCTCCCCCCGCCCGCCCCCAGCCCACCTCCAAGCTCCTGACTCAGAACGCGCCACTCTCGGCTTAAGGAATTTGGCAGCATCTGAATGGATTAAACTGTCCAAACCAATCCTTCTGGGCATGCTGGGTAGCTCCAGCCCTGCTCCCCCATTCCCTGTCTGCGGGAGCAGGGAGGGCAGTCTTAATTTAGCGGTTGGAAATAGTAACATCAGGATGAGGTCGGTGGCACTTAACAAAATAGCTGGGCTGTCCCACCCCTCGGGTGACTCATTTCCTCTGTGTAGACAGTCACTTAGGCGCCCAGCCAGCTTCCTCACCTCTGCTCTTCCACACTTAGGCGCGGAAAGGCAGGGAGCACTTGAGCTAGTGAAGAAAAGGAGGCAGAGTTCATTTCTACAAGCCTCCTGACCCCAGACCCACCCACTTTCCTCAGCCAGTGAGCAACTTGAGACTCGGAGAGACAGCAACAGAAGGGAAGGGGCAGGGCCTGGCTGCCTGGAGCCGCAGGGTTCTGTCCAGAAGTGGGGAGCAGAGGCAGAGGGAGCTAGTGAGGTCTCTGGGTCCTGCTCACCCGCGCCTCCCTCATCTCAAACCCTACAAGCAGCGCTGAAAAACCCTACATCCCTTCAACACATGGTGCTGGGACCACTGGATATCCACGTGCAAAAGAATAAAGGTGGATCCCGGGGCTTCCCTGGTGGCGCAGTGGTTGAGAGTCCGCCTGCCGATGCAGGGGACATGGGTTCGTGCCCCGGTCCAGGAGGATCCCACATGCTGCGGAGCGGCTGAGCCCGTGAGCCACGGCCGCTGAGCCTGCGCGTCCGGAGCCTGTGCTCCGCAACAGCAGAGGCCGCAGCCGTGAGAGGCCTGCGTACCGCAAAAAAAAAAAAAAAAAAAGGTGGATCCCTTCCTCACGCCCTACACAAAAATTAACTCAGGACTTCCCTGGTGGCGCAATAGTTAAGAATCCGCCTGCCAATGCGGGGGACACGGGTTTGAGCCCTGGTCCGGGAGGATCCCACATGCCGCAGAGCAACTAAGCCCGTGTGCCGCAACTACTGAGCCTGTGCTCTAGAGCCCGCGAGCCACAACTACTGAGCCTGCGTGCCTCAACTACTGAAGCCCACGCACCTAGAGCCCGTGTTCTGCAACAAGAAAAGAAGCCCACGCGCCACGACAAAGAGTAGCCCCCGCTCGCTGCAACTAGAGAACGCCCACGCACAGCAACGAAGACCCAACGCAGCCAAAAATTAATTAATTAATTAATTATTTTTTTTAAAAAACCAATGGAAGACATTAAAAAAAAATTAACTCAGAATTGATTGTAGACCTAAACGTAAGAGCTAAAGCTGTAAACCTCTTTGCAGAAAACATAGGAGTAAATCTTTATAACCTTGGCTTAGGCAATGGTTTCTTAAGTGCCATACCAAAAGCACAGACAAAAGGAAAAATAGATAAATTGGACTTCATCAAAATTTTAAAATTTTGTGCCTTAAAGGACACCATCAAGAAAGTAAAAAGACAGCTCACGGAATTGGAGAAATTATTTGCAAATCATGTATCTGACAAGGGCCTAGTATCCAGAATATAAAAAGAAACATTGTAACTTGTGTTTGTTTCCTAGGACTTCTGTAACAAAAGACCATAAAATGGATGGCTTGAAACTACAGAAATGTGTTACAGTAGTTCCCCTTTATCTGAGTGGATACGTTCCAAGACCCCCAGTGGATGCCTGAAACCATGGATAGTACCTAGCCCTATATATAGTGTATTTTTTCCTATACATACATACCAATGATAAGGTTTAATTTATAAATTAGGCACAGTAAAAGATTAACAGCAATAACTAATAATAAAATAGAACAAGTATAACAGTATACTGTAATAAAAGTTATGTGAGTGTGGCCTGCCCCCCCAAAAATATATCTTATTTTACAAATTTAATGCCTTTAAGCACTTATCACACGCTGTGGCCATAACTTTTGCAGTTTGAGGTGCGACAGCAAAGCTGGCACAAATTTCCTTTTTCTTCTTCACAGTCTCACAGATAGAAGATTCATTCTTAACGTAGATCTTAGCAACCTCAGAATATAATTTCTTTCTTTCCTTATTAAGTTGAGAACTTTCACCTTTTCGCTTAAAGGAAGCACTTTACGGCTTCTCTGGCAGGTCCGAATTGCCAGCATCACTAGTCTTGTGCTTTGGGGCCATTATTAAGTAAAATAAGGGTTCCGTGAACACAAGCACTGTGACACCATGACAGGAGATCTGATATCCAAGAGGGCTACTAACTAAGTGACTAAGGGGTGAGATACACTGGACAAGGGGGTGATTCACGGCCCAGGCAGGATGGAGAAGGATGGTACAAGATGTCATCACACTACTCAGAATGTGCGCAGTGTGAAAATTGCGAATTGTTTATTTCTGGAATTTTCCACTTAATATTTTTGGACCACAGTTGACTGTGGGTAACTGAAACCGCAGAAAGTGAAACCACAGATAAAGGGGAACTACTGTATCTGATATTCTGAAGGCTAGAAGTCCAAATCCAAATTCAGGCAGAATTGGTTCCTTCTGGAGATTCTGAAGAACAATCTGTTCCATGCCTTTCTCTTAACGTGCAGTGTCTCCAGCAATCTTGGGCATTCTCTGGCTTGTAGACGCCTCACTCCAGGCCCTCCCTCCGTCATCACACGGTGGCCTCCCTCTGTGTCTCTGTCTTCGCGTGGTGTTCTCTCTCTGTGTGTCTTCTCCTCTTATAAGGACATCAGTCGCGCTGGATGAAGGGCCCACCCTACCCCAGTATGACCTCATCTTAACTAACTGCATTTGCAGCAACCCTGTTTTCACATTCTGTCACCTAATGTCACGTTCTGAGGTACTGAGGGTTAGGATTTCAACATATCTTTTTTGGGGGGTGGAGCACATTTCAACCCATAACACAAGAACAAAAGGACAAATAAACCAATTTAAAAATGGGTAAAGGATTTGAATAGACTTTTCTCCAAAGAAAATATACAAATGACCAATAAGCACATGGAAAGATGCTCAGTGTCATTAGATGTTAGAGAAATGCAAATCAAAACCATAAGATTGCATTTCTTATTACAGCTATACAGGATGGCTATAATCAAAAATACAGATAATAACAAATGATGGAGAGGTGGTGGAGAAATTGGAACCCTCATATGTTGCTGGTGGGAATGTAAAATGGTGCAGCCACTTAGGAAAACAGTTTGGAAATTCTTCAAAAGTTCGACAATAGTTATCATATGACCCATCAGTTCCACTCCTAGGTATGTACAAAGGGAACAGAAGATGAGTGTCCACAGAAAAACTTGTATGTCAAGGTTCCCTGCAGCATTATTCATAATTGCCAAAAAGTGGAAACAACCCAAATGTCCATCAGCTGATGAGTGGATATGCAAAATGTGGTACATCCATACGTTGGAATACTATTTGGTAATAAAAAGGAATGAAGTACTGATACATGCCACAACATAGATCAACCCTGAAAACGTTACGCTAAGGAAAAGAAGCCAGTTTCAAAAGACCACATGTTATAAGATTTCGTTTATGCATGTCCAAAATGGCCAAATCTCTGGAAACAGAAAGTAGGTTATTGGTTGCCTAGAACTGGAGGGGTTGAGCGGAAACAGGGAATGACTGCTGATGAGTATAAGGTTTCCTAATGGAGCAGTGAAAATGTTCTAAACTTAGATTGTAGTGATGGTTGCACAACTCCGTGAATACACGAAAACTGTTGAATTACATGCTTTCAGTGCGTTGATTTTATGGTATGTGAATCATGTCTCAATGAAGATGTTTTTAAAAACAACCTGTCTTTACTTCTTTGCCAATAGAAAAGCACGAGCTGGATCTCAGAAGATGACTTCTACCGGCCTCCCCGGGAACAGCCCGCAGACAGTTCTTCCCACGCTTCCATGGCTTCTCCCAGAGGGACTCCAGAGCCAAGGCCTGGTCTCCTCGCGCAAGGGCCAAGAAGAAGCTGTTCCATGGAGGCCTTAGACAAAGCTTGTGTGCCTTCCCCAGGAAGCAGGAGAAGCAAGGCCGCCCCGACGCCGGAGCATAAGAACTTCAGGGTGGTGCATCGCAGGCAGATGGGTAGGTGACTCTGCAGGCTTCCGGGCGCTGCACCGCGCGCGGGCAGTGCCTTTCAGAAAGCAGTTCAAAAGTCCCCTTTTCCGTTACCAACTGGGCAGTGTCTTCTCCCAAGAAAAACCTCATCCCAAAATGTAATAAGGAGCACCCTTGCTGAGTAATTCAGGAAAGCATTTCAGGAAGGGTACTATATTTTCTCATAAAACCTTTTATTTGTTTATTCCTTCATTCATTCATGGCTGCATTGGGTCTTCGTTGCTGCGTGCGGGCTTCTCATTGCGGTGGCTTCTCTTGTTGCGGAGCACGGGCTCTAGGCGCATGGGCTTCAGTAGTTGTGGCTGGCAGGCTGTAGAACGCAGGCTCAGTAGTTGTGGCGCGCGGGCTTAGTTGCTCCACAGCATGTGGGATCTTCTCAGACCAGGGCTTGAGCCCGTGTCCCCTGCATTAGCAGGCAGATTCTTAACCACTGCACCACCAGGGAAGCCCTTTTTAAACATTTATTTATTTATTTATTTATTTATTTACTCACTTACTCAGTTACTCACGCTGGGCCAGGTCTTAGTTGCGGCACGCAGACTCTGAGTTGCAGCATGTGTGCAGGATCTAGTTCCCCGACCAGGGATCGAACCTGGGTCCCCTGTATTGGGAGTGCAGAGCTTACCCACTGGACCACCAAGGAAGTCCCTCTCATAAAATGTTAATAAAGTAATGCTCAAAACTGCCTACAGAGTACACAAATACCGTTTCATATATTGAAGTGGAAAATATCTTCCCTGAAACTCTCCTATAAATCTTATGATTATACATAAGATACATAAGATAATCTTATGAGTATATAGACATCGTGATTCTGTCTGTAGCCCAGAGCAAACCCCCGCCTCTTAAAGGCCCAGGTGTTTCAACTGCTCCTTCCCAAGGCCTTTCTCTTAGTTTATTTAACAGCTCTGATGGGGTTTATTAGATCTGCTGTTTGTTCAGTGTCCTCTATGTGCAGTTTACAGTGAGGCCACCTTGATCTCCACACCCTGTGAAATTCCAGAAAGCATTAAATAACCGTAACCTAATTTTTCTGTAACCCTCAGAAACAAACAAACACACACGTGTGCTCTAGAGTCAGTTTCTTTCTCTCCTCATTTTCTGTTTGCAATGACCCAGCGGAGAATTCTGGCCAGGTTCCTGGGGCCCTGGCTTGGGGAGTCTGGGCAGAGCCCTGGTCTCCATGCTGCCTCCTTTTAGGTTTTTCTTTCAGCCCATGTGATGGTTGCAACCATACCAGAGAAGGTGTTTTATGCCTATATCATCAGGTACCCTGAAGGGTGGGAAGACCCTACACAATGGTTTGAAATCTCTAAGGCTAGTCCAGGCTGGGAGAGAGACGTGTGTGTCCTTTGGAACCCCTGGTTCAGGGGATGGTTGACCCCCAGGGAGCAGGGAGCATTGGGCTATGTGTGGTACAGAGACACGCGCTCACTCGCTCACTCAGCAGATACTTAACTGAGCATCTGTGGTGTGCCAGGCACTGTTCGAAGTGCTGGGGACACAGCAGGAAACAAAGCAAAGTCCTTATCTTCATGAGACTTATATTCTAGTGTGAGAGGCAGGAAATAAGCAAATAAACAAGTAAATATACAGTGTGGACAGGTAATAATAATTTCTGTGGGGAACAGTAAATCGGGGAGGGAGGGAGGAAGGCACGAGACGATCTTTGTGTTTCGAGCGGGGAGAACATGTGCAAAGGTCCTGCGATGGGAACGTACTTGGCGTGTCCAGGAAGAGAGCAGAGACCAGAGTAGCTGGAACAGAGGAGATGGGGAGGGGGGTGGTTAGAGATGAGGTCAGAGTGATGGAGGGTCTCGTGGGCCACAGAAAGGATGTTGGCTTTTGCTCTGAGGGAGACAGCAGCCTTGCAGGGTTTGTGGTGGAGAGATGTGATCTGACTTGTCTTTTAAAAGGGGGAGTCATACTGGCTCATTTGTCGAAGGGCTACAAGGGGACATAGACCAGTTAGGAGGCCACGGCCATAAGCCAGGCCAGGGATGACGGTGGATTGAACCCCTGAGGTAGTGGTGCAGGCGGTGTGAAGTGGAGGAAGATTCTGGATATGCCAAGAGGATTGGCTGATGGATTAGATGTGGGGCGTGAAAGAAAGAAAATCAAGGATAACTCCAAGGTTTTTAGCCCAAGTAGCTGGAAGGATGAAGTTTGTCATTTTATGAGATGAAGAACATCAGGAGAGAAGCGGGTTTGGAGTGGGAGAATCAGGAATTCATTTTTGGACATGTCAACTTTGAGAAGCCTATTAGACATACACAGAGCAGTTGAAGATCAGAATCTAAAGTTCAAGGGCAAGGTCTAGGCTGGAGATAAAAACTGGGGAGTTGTTGGCATAAAACCCCAAGACCAAGGGAGATCAGCTCGGAAGCTGGTGTCAGGAGAGAAGAGAATCCAGGGCTGAGCCCGGGGCCTCCAGCATTGAGAGGCCAGCGAGAGGAGCGGGAGCCTGGGAGACAGGAGGGGGGACAGTGACGGCTGAGAAGAGCCAAGGGAAGGGGGGCTCAGCTGTGTCCAGTGATGCTGATGGGCCAGGCCAGATGGGGACCAAGGATTGGCCTTTGGACTTGGTGACAAGGAGGGCCTGGTAGCCTTCCCAAGGGCAGGTTCTGTGGAATGAGGGGACAGAAGGCTGCCTGGAGCAGAGTCAAGAAGGAATGGGAGCAGGGGGACTAGAGACAGTTCCCACACCCCCCCAGGGAGGTTTCTGTAAAGGGGACAGAGACACAGGGTGGTAATTAGAGATGCGAGTGGAGTCAAGAGGTTATTTTTAAAGCTGGGAGAAATAACGGCGTGTTTGTGGGCTGATAGGAATGATCCAGTAGAGGAGGGAGGAAACAGCAGCGCAGGAGAGGGAGGGAGCATTGCTGGAGGGATGTCCTTGTCCTTGAGTAGGTAGGGGGTGGTGGAACCCCCTGCCCAGATGCACGAATGGGAGGGTTGGCCTCAGACATAAGCATAGTCAGCTCATCCCTGGCGACGGTTGGGGGTGGCGGGGGGCAGTCAGAGTGTGGATGCAGATGCTGGAAGGGGGAGGGGTAGTGAGGGGCATGTGGAGGTGATTGTTTGAGTGCTTTTATTCTCTTGGTGAAATTCAAGAACAAGGTCAACAGCTGGGGTGAGGAAGGAATGGAGGCTCTCAAAAAATGTTCCCATCCGGCCCATGGCGGGCCTGTGTTCTCCTGGTGGTCACGTCGTCTGCACCCAGGACAGGACTCAGGCCCCGGAGGTTCTCCTGGGTGGTGAAGGGTCAGGCCCGTCGTCTAAAGCACCTCTTTCTGCCTCCAGGGCTGTCTAACCCATTCCGGGGGCTCCTGAAGCTGGGCACGGTGGAGCGGCGGGGGGCCATGGGCATCTGGAAGGAACTCTTCTGCGAGCTCTCCCCGCTGGAGTTGCGCCTCTACCTGAGCGGCGAGGAGCGCACCTGCGTGGAGAACTGCTCGCTGCTGCGCTGTGAGTCCGTGGGGCCGGCGCACAGCGACGGCCGCTTCGAGCTGGTCTTCTCGGGCAAGAAGCTGACCCTGCGCTCCTCGTCCCGCGATGAAGCCGAGGACTGGCTGGACCGTGTGCGCGAGGCGCTGCAGAAGTGCCGGCGGCCCCAGCAGGAGGAGGAGTGGGTGACCATCCAGTACCCAGACCAGCCCGAGGACCCTCCAGAGGCCCCCCAGGGTGGCCGCCCCTCCCACTCGGACCTGCTCTCGGAGCCTGAAACCCCCCAGGGCCCGCAGTTTGACTGGTCTTCTTCCCAGGTTCCCGAGCCTGACGCTATTAAAGAATCCCTTCTGTACCTGTACACAGACCAGACCTGGATGCCCTGTATCTTCTCCCTGTCCTTGGAGTCTCTGAAGTGCTTCCGCTTGAGAAACAATGAGAAGATGTTAAGTGACAGCCATGGAGTCGAGACCATCCGAGATATCCTGCCGGACACGAGCCTTGGGGGCCCATCCTTCTTCAAAATCATCACGGCCAAGGCCGTCCTGAAGCTGCAGGCCGGGAACGCTGAGGAGGCCGCCCTGTGGAGGGACCTGGTGCGCAAGGTCCTGGCGTCCTACCTGGAGACGGCTGAGGAGGCAGTGACACTCGGTGGGAGTCTGGATGAAAACTGCCAGGAGGTGCTGAAGTTCGCCACGCGGGAGAACGGCTTCCTGCTGCAGTACCTGGTGGCCATCCCCACGGAGAAAGGCCTCGACACCCAGGGCTGCTTCTGTGCAGGTGCCGACTCGCTGTCCCGCCGCCCCCAGCCTGCCAGCCTCGCTCTGCCCGCGGTGGGGTTCCTACTCGAGGCTCCGCACCCCTTCCTGCTCCCCGCATCCTGCCCCGGGAAAGTTGCAGCAAATGAGGCCGTTCCATGATCACATTGTATTCTTTTGGAGCAGGGGCATGGTACCCTTCCAAAAAATTTTTGCATGCTTTTGCAAGTGTACACAGTTTTTTTAAAAATTACAAAAATGGGCTCGTACTACTCAGAGCCGTCCAACAGAACTTTCTGTGATGATGAAAATGTTCTAGATCTGTGCTGTCCAGTACGGTCGCTACAAGCCACGTGTGCCTACTGAGTACTTAACGTGTGGCTTCCTAGTGTGGAAGGAACTGAATTTTCAATTTGCTTTAATGTAAATATATTTAAATGTAAACGGGCACCTGTGGCTCGTGGCCACTGTTTTAGACGGCGCAGCTATAACTATTGTTCTGCAACTTGGCTTTTTTCTCCTTAGGAATATATTATGCATATTCTTCTACCTCAGTACATCTGCTCCGTCATTAGCGTCATCAAATCCTGTGCTGGGCACTGGGCCAGATGCTTTATTTGTATTGTCTTGTTTAATCCTCACAGCAACCCTGTAGGGATTTGTCTCCATTTATAACTGAGGAAACTGAGTCACAGGGCTGGTAAGTACCTGTCCCACGTTCATACAGCGAGTGATGGTGGAGCCCGCAGAGGACTTGATGGTCCCAGAACCTGTGCTCTTTTCCAGGCCCTCACAGGGCCTCTGCACTCCCTTGCTTTCAACGCTTCGTGATCTGCTGCTCACGTTCCATTTCTAGCTCTTCTCCCCAACCCAGACACCCACGTCCATCACCCTGGGCCCTCCGGGGGAACTGTGAGGAGGTGGCCTTGCTGCAGACTGTGCCACAGGGAGGCTTGCGGCTGCACGTGGTCTAGGAGCTGTCCCGTCGTGGGGGAGGAGCCTGTGGGACTGGAGGGGAAAGCCTGCTTCAGGCATCTAGAAGGGAGTGGTCTGCAGCTTGTGCCCCTGGAGGATAGAGTAGCTAAGCAGAGCAGAGCTTCCTGCAGAAAATATCCTCAAGCTGCTGCTCACCCCTCGCCCCCCACCTGCCAGACCCGAACACTCACACTTTGCCCTTCAGCACGTGGGTGCCAGTCTCAGGGAGGAGGCCAGGCCTCCGGGGCTGGGAGGAGGGCTCCCTCGCTGGGGATGTGGATGCTGGTGGGTGGCTCTCCCCACGCCTGCCACCCGCCAGCCTGCCGGCCAAACCGAAACTGGGGAGCTCGGGCCTCCTTTCTGCCTGAGAGCACAGCTCGGTGGCCGGGCAGACACCAACCTCTGACATCTGGCTTGTATTTCATAGTTTACAGGGCACTTTCAAAACTCCATTTACACTTTGTAATAACCCCACAGAATAGCAAGTAGTAGGGAATTGGAACCTTGCAAAACTTGGGTGAAGGTCAGGATGAGACAGCTAGCATGCAGAAGAACCAGTCCTTCTAGTCCCCGGGAGGCCGGCCGGCCGAAGAGACTCTTTCCCTGGCCCTGTAGGAGGCAGGGCCTGTGCTCCGGATTGGAGCCAGGCCTTTGTTGTGCCCTGGGCACACCCCACTCCCGGTCCCCTCACCTTCCCCCGCCCCACTGTGGAGGGCCCTCCAGCAGAGGGGCTGAAGCTGGCCCTGAACCACTGTCCCGAGGTATCAGGCAGCTGTGGCTTCCAGCTGGCACCAGGCCATGTCCAGACAGCCCTGCCTCTGGCTGGCTTCCCCCCCAACTCCCTGTGGCCAGCCCCATGTCCCCAGCTCCTGCCCTGCTTGCCGAGACCCTGACTCCGTGGCCTCCATTTCTGGGCCGCCGTGGAGGGGTGGACCTAGAGGAGGCTGGCATTGTTGTGCAAGCAGTGAAGAGAGGCAGCTGGGAATAAGAGAATGCGGGCTCTACACCAGCCCCACCCAAATGTGACTCCAGCTGTGCCACTGTTGTGTGACTGGGCAGGTTTCCTGACCTCTGCATCAGCTTCTTCAGCTATAAATGCCGCTGATAATTCTTTTTTTTTAACATCTTTATTGGAGTACAACTGCTTTACAACAAAGTGAATCAGTTATACATATACATATGTTCCCATATGTCTTC
>NW_021145956.1:10021-20032 GCF_002837175.3 Physeter macrocephalus | reverse complement strand
TTCCCATATGTCTTCCCTCTTGCGTCTCCCTCCCTCCCACCCTCCCTATCCCACCCCTCTAGGGGGTCACAAAGCACCGAGCTGATCTCCCTGTGCCATGCGGCTGCTTCCCACTAGCTCTCTGTTTTACATTTGGTAGTGTATGTATGTCCATGCCACTCTCTCACTTCGTCCCAGCTCACCCTTGCCCCTCCCCATGTCTTCAAGTCCATTCTCTAGTAATGCTTAACAGTGTTTTGTCATAAAGATGAATTAATAGGGTTGATTCCGACTGGTGGGAATATGAGCGGTGGTGGTTTTCATCTTCTTACTCTCCCTTTTAGTCTTTCTATGGATACTTTCCTTAGAGAGCAGGCCCTTTGTGCCTCGGCCGCTTCCGTGTCGTTCAGGAGCCGACTCCGTCCCCACCGCTGCTCACCCTCTCCCTGTTCTTCTCCCTAGGCTGCTCCCGGCAGATCGGCTTCTCGTTTGTACGGCCCAAGCTCTGTGCCTTCTCTGGCCTCTATTACTGTGACATCTGCCATCGAGACGACGCCTCAGTGATTCCGGCCAGGATCATCCACAACTGGGACCTCACCAAGCGCCCGGTAAGTCTGGAGCCCAGCCTGCCGTGGCCACACGGGGCTGCCGAGTGACAGAGGAGGGCTCGCTCCTCTTTATGGCTGCTGTTCATATGTTTGGGGGAGTTTGGCTCTAGGGAAGCCCGGGTCACTAGTTCAGGCCCCATGATGTGGGGGAGTTGACTAAGAAAGTAACTGGGTGCTGGTCTCCAGCCCCTGGACAGAGCTCTGTCCGTGCCTCCCTTGGTCCTCAGGTGGGAGTCTGAGGATGGTTTGCTGCAGCTCCCCCATGGATACAGATAAAACTGTTTAAAGCACCAACAACTAGATACATAGATGGAAATGATAGATAGGATAGATTAGATATAGATGGTTGGGTGGATGGGTTAGGTGGGTAGATGCGTGCACGGATGGATGGGTAGATCGGTGGATAGATGTGGATGGGTGGGTGGATGGATGGGTGGGTGGGTGGATGGATGGGCTAGTCAGCTGGCTGCACTCCCCCTGGGAGCATTTTTCCGTGCATTTTTTTTTTTTTCAAAATCATCTTTATTCGGTTGTTTAGCCTTTCTTCCCCACCCGCAAGAATACAAGCTCCTGCAAAAAGCTACTTTTTGTAAAGTTTGGGATCATACTGGACTCATACTGCTTTATAACATGCTTTGTTTAGTCAGTATTACATCTTGGGTACTTTTTTATGTTCACCAAATGCTTCTGCATAAGATGTATTCTATGATCTTTCAGATTTTCCTCTTCTTCAGCTGAGCTTACCCACTTACATAGCTGTGTTACCATGAGCAAACTATTTAACTTCAGTTTCCTCGTCTGTAAAGGGGGATTAATAACAGCATCTGTCCCCAGGCTGTGTGAGGACTAAAAGAGACAGTACCTACCGGTCACTTAGATGGTGCCTTACATTACTGCCCTGAGGCCTCACCTTCTGCCCCTAATTTGCTTGAGGGTCTGCCTCAAGGGGTGCAAACTTGGCCTTCTTCCAAAGGCACAGATTTCTGCTAAGACAAGACACAGAAACACCGGGAAGAGGTTGGTTGCTTCTCTCAAGACCCAGGCCTGCCGGCCGTGCCGTCTCACTATGTGAAGGTGTCTTCACGTGTCCCCATCAGAGTCCAGGGAACGTGGTTCTCAGAGCCCGTACCACCCTGACCTTCACCCCACTGGGGGTGAGAACCTCCCAAAGACATTAGCTTCACTTTGGCTTTTTTATTGGTTACCTCATCCCCACCCCTGCCCTCAACGTTAAGTATTTAACTAACTACATGGAGAAAATTAAACCTCAAGATCACCACAAATGCGAAGAACCCTCTGGCCATAAAACACCCTCACTGTTTACAACACCCAGACACCTCTGTTGAGCCATCTTCTTTTCACTGCTGTAATTTTGGTGCCACTTCCTTTTTCCAACTGGAGAATTATAACACTTCCCTTGGCATGCCTGAGGTCAGGAAATATCCAGCTCTCTCAAAGATCCCGGGCCTGGGAAGGACACGAAAATTCACACTAGAAAGTGGCTGATCGGCGGGTTAGGGGCCCTTTGTCCACTGTTACCACTCTGGCTGACCCACTTGAGCGAGGTCCGGCTGGCACTACCTGGCAGGATGTCAGCCCAGGCCTGGGGCTTCTCTCTTTGTCTGTCTGCTCCACGCCCACAGGGGAGGAACAGTCCCTGGGGAGCTCGAAGCCCATGCCTGTCGGCAGCACTTGGCAGTTTTCAGCGTGCATTCCTGCGTGGAATTTCATCTGAGCCTCGCTGGAAGCCCGGGGCTGAGTCGTGGGAAGGGCTGGGGAACAGCAGTTTGACCCGAGTCACAGACTCACCAGGCTTTTGCCAGTGGGCTGCCTATTGGCTGGGGGCTGGTTCCTCAGGGCTCTGGGAAATGGGAAAAGATGGAGTTGTCAGGTGCTGCGGGAGGCGAGAGATGCTGATGAAGCTGGTGGAGCAGCCCCCAGCCTAACAGTCTCCTGAGGGCCCTATTACATCCCCCTGAGCCAGGGGACAGACCCCTGGACCACACAGGCACTCACAGAGTCTGATGGCAGCTCCCCTTTACTGAGGATATGCTTACATGGATTTTCTTTTCATCTAAGCTCAAAATTATCCCATGCAGTAGGTGGGAGGTAGGTTTTATTTTCCCCATTTTACAGATGAGGAAACTGAGTCACAGAGAGGTTAAGTAAGTTTCATAAGGTCATACAGCTGGGAAGGGGTGAACCAGGAGCCAAAGCCCGACTCCTAAGCACTGCAGGGTGGTTGACGGTGGAGAACATCTCAGCTCCCCCATCCTTATCACGGCAAGGAGGAGACTGCAGGGGAGAGGGGCTTCTCTTTAGCACGCGAGGCAGCCAAGTGTGCAGAGACAACACCTCGGTTTAGACCTGGGCTCTGCTTTCTTCTGGTGGCTTGGGTAAGCCACTTTAGCTTCTCTGAGTCTCAGTTTCCTCATGTGTAAAATGGGGATGATGACACCTTCCCTTTTGGGTTGTTGTGAGGATGTGGTCCAGGTCCTTAGCCCAGTGTCTGGCAAATAGTAGGTGCTCAGTAGTTGGCTTTGGCATCAGGGTCAGGGCTGAGGGTAGAACCTTCAAAGTCCTATCGCGTGGGAGAGGCCCAGATTGACCACTCAAATCCACATGGAGACTTGGGGGGCCCTGGTTGGTGCTGCTGGCAGGGGTGGAGGGAGCTCAGGAAACCTCTAGTTAAGCTGTGTCTGATCCGTAGCTTCCTGTGGTTGGAGCCTGACTCACACCCGTCACCTGGTTCCTGAGTCGGCCCGGGGTAGTGCCTGTTTCCTTTCGGCAGGAAAATGGGGGCAGGGACGACAGGAAATAGTGGGAAGGGTCTGTGAGGCCCAGGAGGAGAGGCGTGTTGACCGGAGCAGCCCCTCCTCCGTCCCAGCACTGTCAGGAGGGGCAGCAGCTGGTGTCAGGGGGCAAGAGTGGGTTTGGAAGTCAGATAAACTGGGTTCACATCATGACTTGTACGAGCTGTGGACCTTGGCCAAGTCACTTCCTCTCTCTGAACCTCAGTTTCCTCATCCGTAAAATGAAGATAGTACCAGTTCCCTCGGCAGGTGGTTGGAGGCGTGAGTGAGTGAGTAGGTAACACAGTGCCTGGCCCTCAGGTGCTCACCAAATGCCCCTCCTGTCTCACCCTCGCTGCCTGGTGGTGTCCCCAGGTCTGCAGGCAGGCCCTGAAGTTCCTGACGCAGATCCAGGCCCAGCCCCTCATCAACCTGCAGCTGGTGAACGCGTCTCTGTACGAGCACGTGGAGAGGATGCACCTCATCGGTAGGAGCCGGGAGCAGCTGAAGCTCCTGGGGGATTACTTGGGCCTGTGCCGGAGCGGAGCCCTGAAGGAGTTGAGCAAGAGGTGAGCACCCTGGGCACGCATGGACACACACACACACACACACACCGCACACCACACACACACACACCACACACACACCACACACACCACACACACCACACACACACACCGGGCCTTGAGGCTGCGAGCAGTTCTGAGCTGCCTGACAGATAAATGAGAGCCGCTGATCCAGGTGAGCAATGGAGCTGAGGGACTCACTTGTCACCAGGTGACTTTGGAGATTATGACTCTGTGTGCTTGAGAAGCCTTGCAGGTAGATGTGTGCAATAAATCAAAACTAATCATATCCTGAAGAGAACAACAGCTGTGTTTATGCCCTTATGGGGTTATGTTGACCCTCCCTAGTGGGCCTCCTAGAAGTGTTAGACTTGAGGACTTGCTAATAGTTTATCTGAAACACGTTTTGAATCCATTTATTAAAGTTTTAAAGATTTGTTTTATATCTTTCTTCCAGGGTTCAGGTTTTGGTATTTTCATTCATTCACTCAACAAACCATTCTTAATATTTTCTGTGTGCCAGATGCTGGCTAGTGAGATGCGAAGATGAACTAGGCAATGTCTTTATAATTAAGAAACTTACATCTAGTAAAGAAGGTAAAACACATACACCATGAAAGAAAAAAATGTGGCACATGAATATTTATTAATAGTATTTTATGTATTAATATATTTAACAGAAAGAAAAATAAGAGAAGAAATGGAAGGGGTAGGTATGTATAGAAAGAGTAGGCAAAAGAAAGGATCAGTACAGATATAATATACTCACATTCTATATTATTGACAGCTTTCATATGCAGAGCGCTTTTCTGAAAATAAATGATTGTTTGCAGTGATAGTCAGCTAAAATTATCTAGTCATAAGGAATCAAAAGAACAGTGAATTTGTTTGAAAAGTGTAATTACTGAGGCTTACAAATAAGCAAAACCCAGCAATTATAAACTGATGAATTTGTCTTCATCTAATGTGCTTACCCACATTAGAGTCTTCTGTACAATTTTTGGCACTAGAATTTGAGAATAAGATGGAGAGCTTGGAGAGATTCGGAATAAAATTTCAAAAATTTATTAAAACGAGATCCTCAACAGGGACAGTACCAAGTGGCTTGAGGAGGGGGGGAATTTAAGCCTTCAAGCCCTCAAATAGAGATGCAATGCAAGTAAAACAGTGTCCTCAATATTCACATGCAGCTTCAGAACTGCATGCAGAAGCTGCATTCACTGCAGCTTCAGAAGTTGACATCCTTGCCAGCCAACCAGATTATTACCCCCAGGGCCCTTATAGATAGAAATTCTAGAGGCTCCAGTTGCTCCTAAATGATAGAAATGAGATTTATGAGGAACATCTATGGGATTTTCAACATCTGCTTCACGCTAAGTACTCAAAAATAATTGTCAAAATGAATGAAGATGAGGATGAGAAGTGACTCAAAGACTGACTTAGCTATTATTTCTTGAACATCCTTTGTACCTGGTTTGGATTTTAAATAGAACATTATTATGAATTTGTTAATATTGTTAAGAATCCCTCCCCCTACCATCAAAGGATTCAATGTGCAAAATAAAGGATTCGGGGTAGATAGAGTTTTTCCTTACAGACATGGTAGACAAGAAAAAAATAGTAACAGGTTAATTTATAAAACTCTTTTTTTAAAGGAAAGTAGATTTTCAGTAGTCTGTGATAGTTTTTAGAGGAAAATTTGAGGACCTATTAAGGTTCCTTTCTGCCCTACAATGTAGGACTATATCTACATGGAAAACTTAATGATATGTGAAAAAATTATAGATTCATGGAATCATGAGAATGAAAGAATCTATTATTTCATCTGTTCTCAAGCCATCTGTATTTTCTCCATCCACATATCCTATTGCTTAACTAACATCAGTCTCTGAAAATTTTCCTTTGTCTACTTTAACGTGTTTTCATTGAGATGCTAGTGCTAGGGGCTGTGGTGGAAGACGAAGATTACTAAGAAATTGTTGCTCTTTACTTTTTAAGAGCATACGACCATGTTGGAAAGAAAACTACAGACCTTAAAGGGGCATGAAACCTCAAGCTCATGATTTGTAACAAAATACCTTATTCGATAGTTAATATCTAACCTTTTATTGTATTGTGTATCCATGTTTCCATTGTTCTCCACTCCCTCCCACATGCAAAGAATGAATTATTTGGGGTTACAGGCTATTTGGCCAGTACAATTTTGTCTGTAAATACTTCCATTTACTCACCACACACCACCCCCCCACACACATCACACAAATCACACAAACACTCCCCTCACATGCACACACACACACCACACACACACACCACACATACACACCACACACACCACACCACACACACACACCACACACACACACATAAATACACATACACACACAGGGTCAGTGCAAAAGCAGCTTCTTGGGAGAAATGCCAGGGCTGGGTGGAGAACTCCTTCCCTTTGTGTTTAGGAGTGGCTTTTATTTGTGAATGTATTTGTTCATTCATTCGTTGAACAAATATTTACTGAGAACGTGCTCACTGGGCTTGGGGCATGGGCCCCAGTGCTGAGCAAGGTGGACCTGGGTCCTGCCCTCTGGAAGGCATGGCAGGTGAGTAAGGCAGCAGCTACCACCAAGAGTGAGGGCTGGAGCAGAGAGTAGGATGCCTTGGAAGTCCTACTAGGGGGCGGGGGATCTAACCCAGACTGGAGGAGGGCAGAGTGGGGAAGGCTCCCTGGAGGAGCTGACATCCAAGGTGAGACCTGCCAAACAAGTGGGAAAGCGAGGAGACGCAGGAAAGACTGTTCCAGATAGAAGGAGGGATGTGCTCAGGCTGTGAATGAAGGCCCCAGGCGTGGAAAGAACAGGCAGAACTTTCGGGGGCGTGAGGAGGGAAGTAGGGATGTGGTGAGAGGAGGCAGAGAGGTGAGAAGGGCTGTGTCACCCTGGCTCCTCTGGTTCCCACCAGCCGTTCACCCCATGGCGGCTTTGCTTTGCTGCTGTGGCAGCATCCGTCCCCAAATCCTCGCAAGAGGACAGGCTTGCATGGGACCCTTAGGATGCCCTTCAAGAAGCTTCTTGGTACCCAGGGCCTGAGGGGGGCCTTCAGTGCTCAGTCGGGGCTGAGGGGTGACACCTTCTGTGGGACCCTAGGAGGGCAGACCTCAGGCGGATGAGCTGCTGCTGGCTGCCCAGTTGGGCTTCGCTGCTGGGTTTCTGAGGTCTTGGAGCGGCTCACAAGCCCCTCCCCTTTCCCCCTGCAGCCACCCCTCCCGACAGCGCAGGCCCAGAGGCCGCCTGTCTCACGGGCTCCCTGCTCAGTCCTGGTCGCCGTCCTCCCAGAGCCGCTCCCGCTCCAGGGTGGTGCAGGGAGAGACTGCTGCAGGCAGCCGTCTCCTGGGCAGAGAGCAGAGGCTGGCCCCTCCCAGGCTCCCAGAGCAGCCGGCTGAGCCCTGGTCTCCTCCGCAGGGCCCAGAAGAACAGAAAGCCCTTTGGGGGCCACCATGAGGGACCTAGAAGGCTGCTTCTGGGGAGGCTATTTCTGTCTCCATCGTCAGCTGAGTGCCTGGGTCCCTACTCACTCCCATCCTTTCTGAGATTCCAGGACCCAGGGCTCCAGAGTCTGCCCTCCTGCCCCCCTGTCCAGGGTGGTAAAAGCTCAGGTCAGGTGGGACCCTGTCACCCTCCCCAGTCCAGGGTTCTCTGCAGACCTGAGAAGACCAGGTGCCTGTAGGGTGGGTCCTGGGTGCCGGCCTTATGCACCCATCCCTGCCGTGCTGAGATTGTTTGGTTGGCAGCCTTACTGGCCTGTCCGGGCTGCCCTGCCTGGGCACTGGGACCGTCCTGCCTCTTTCTTTCTGGCCCTGCTCTTCCCGCCCTTGGCAGCAGCACTGCACACGGTGCTCCCAGCCTTTGAGAAAGCAGGGCCAGGCCTGTGGAAGTCCCATTTCAGAAGCAGCGTGGGCGGGGGAGAGGGTTCAGGAGCAGCCTCCTCCTGGCCCCGGATCCACCGTGTGACTCAGGGAAGTTGCTTCACTTCTCTGAGCTTC
This sequence comes from Physeter macrocephalus, assembly GCF_002837175.3. Classification (NCBI taxonomy): domain Eukaryota; kingdom Metazoa; phylum Chordata; class Mammalia; order Artiodactyla; family Physeteridae; genus Physeter; species Physeter macrocephalus. The sequence goes on along the minus strand of NW_021145956.1, from coordinate 12,048 downwards.
AGCTTTCCTGTCTGTAAAATGGGCCAGTGATCCCTGCGTTGACGTGGCCTACCAGAGTTGTGGTGAGGGCCACATGAGGGACTCGGTGTCTGGGGTGGGACAGGGACAGGTGGACAAATGGCCCTGGGTCAGGGCGGCGTGTGCCATGAAGAAGGAAGGAAGGGCCAGGGGAGCTCCCGGAGGAGGTGGCATCAGCTGAGGGTTTGTGAAGTTCGTTTCTTTTGTTCTTTTAAAAAGAAAAAGTGCTTTTCTTTTTCTTCTTTACAAAGATAGTATTCAAATAGTATGAAAGAGAGTCAAGCAGAAAGTTGGGATCCCCCTTCTCTAGTCTGGCCACCATCAGTTCTCTTAGATGCTCCAGACCCCACTTGGTCCTCACACAGGAGAACGGAGTTGCCACAACACAAACGGCATCACGTATGTAGTGAACTGGGGTTCAGCAAAAGAAGCAGAGAAGAAAGCGGAAGGGAGGGCCCGCTTTCCTGGCTAAGGGAACCCACGGCATGGAGGCGGGGCAGGAGCATGGCTCACCAGGGCCTTCGGGGAGCTCAGGGCAGCCAGGTCGTGGGTCAGGGGCCAGACCTCGAAGGTCCCCTGTGCCGCCGCAAAGGCGTCTGGATTTTAGTCTGCTGGCAGTGGGGGCCTGTTGAGGGGTTTTGAGCAAGGGACGGTCACGTTCAGTCAGGAGTTTAGGAAAGACCAGTTTAGCAGCAGTGGGGCGTGGGTGCTGGTGTAGGAATTGGCCCAGGAGGTGAGGAGGCCTGGACTGAGTCGGCCAGAGTGAAGGGTGAGAGGACGGGAAGGGCTGAGGAGAAACAGGCAGGTTTTGGACGTGGGATCCCCTTTCTCTCAGGGGGCTGCCCTGGCGAAGGGGACTCCTCCCTGACTTCATCTCCCCCAACAGTTGTACGGCCTCACTTGAGGGTGTGACAGACCCAGGGTAGGTGGCTCGTAGGGAAGGCCCTGGGACTGGCTGGCCCCCTGGGCTTCCACAACTGCGGACAGAGGGCAGACGACAGAGAGGACTCTCCACCCAAATCAGCCCCACCCTTCCTGCTGGCTCAGGAACAGCCTGTGCACCCCGCACCCCCTGCATTTTCCTGGTGATAAACGGTAGCGTCCTGTTCCCAGAAAGCTGGAAGTTTACTGGGGAGACCAGTATGTTGAGCTGAGCGGACAGTGGCCGCATCCTCACCCCACGCAGCACAGCCTGGCCTGCCTGCCTGCCTGCCTGCCTGCCTGGTGGAACTTGCCGTCTCGGCCCCGGGTGGGGTCCCCCCTGGACCACAACTGAGGCCACGGGATGGGCAAAGCCAAGCACCCACTCCAGATGCCGCGGGGCCTGGCACCTTCCCGCCCCCAGATGTCCAGAGCATCCTAGGGCAGGTTCCCACACTTCCTCAGACTGGGAGAATTCTCCCCCCAGCCCCAGTACCAACACAGACACACAGCGAGGCCAGACAAGTTTTTGTACCAGGGGAACTTCTGCAGGTGTTTCCTCTCCATCTCTCAGGATGTGACCCTTGGGATCTGTGCCATTGGTGAGGTGGAAACTAGAGCTGGGTTGGCAGCTGAGCCCTCGTCCTCTGCCTCCCCCACCCCCCGCCCTCCCCCCACCTCTGAAATGGGATCTGCTGCACTCAGGACATGTCTCAGCTCCTCTCCCATAGCACTGAAACCAGATGCTTGAATGTCTGTCCCTCCACTAGACCAGGGGCTACAGGAAGGCAGAGGCCACGTCCTGTGCGTTTCTGTCCCCAGCCCTGTCCCTGGTATGTAATGGTGGCAATAATGACAACAGCTAACACCTACAGCCATTCACTGGGTGGAAAGGATGCAGGCTCTGGAGCCAGACTCCAGCATTTGTTCAGACTCCAGCTCCGCCACTTACTAGCTGTGTGACCACAGGCAAGTTATTTAACCTCTCTGGGCCTCCATTTCCTCTTGCAAAATGGGGGTTATAATAGTGTCAACCTCCAGGGCTTCCCTGGTGGCGCAGTGGTTGCGCGTCCGCCTGCCGATGCAGG
>NW_021145956.1:0-9772 GCF_002837175.3 Physeter macrocephalus | reverse complement strand
TGGGAGGATCCCACATGCCGCGGAGCGGCTGGGCCCGTGAGCCATGGCCGCTGGGCCTGCGCGTCCGGAGCCTGTGCTCCGCAACGGGAGAGGCCACAGCAGAGGGAGGCCCGCGTACCACAAAAAAAAAAAAAAAAAAAAAATAGTGTCAACCTCCAGGAGTCTTGTGAGAATTAAGTGAGTTAATATATATAAAGCTCTTAGTCCCGTTCCCGGTACCAAGCGTTAGCTTCCCTCATCATCCTCATCATTATTATTTTTTAAATAGATGTTTATTTTTTTATATCTTCAAATTACAATTTTTGCGGCTTTATTAAGTATAATTGACAAAATTGTAAGACATTTAAAGTGTATGTTGTGATGATTTGACATATGATTACATTGTGAAAGGATTCCTCCCATCTGGTTAATTAGCATATCCATCATCCTCACATATTTTATATATTTTTATATATATACATGATGTGTGTGTGTGTGTGTGTCTGAGAGACAGAGACAGAGACAGAGACAGAACATTTGAGTTCTACTCTTAGCAAATTTCAGTTATACAGTGCAGTGTTATCAACTGTGGTTAATAATTATTCATTGTTTACTATGTACGAGGCACTGTGCCAGATGCTTTAAATAAATTATTTCATCCTCAGAACAGCTCTCTTTCTCAGGTGAGGAAACCTGAGGTTCAGAGAGGTTAAGTAACTTGCCCAAGGTCCCAACAGCTTGTCACCTGGAAGCCCAGGTCCCAAGCCCAGACGGCTGACCGCTCCGCCCAGGCGGGAGTTGTCTATGCCTGGTCAGCAGCGCTGAGGGAATGAAACCAAACCCAGGTTGGCCCGGGTTCCTTCTAAGGAATCTCTTGTATTTTCTTTGAAGGCTCAACCACAGGAATTATCTCTTGGAGTCTCCTCACAAGTACAGTGTCGCGGACCTCCAGCAGGTGAGATTGCCACCCCCCAGACCTCTCTAGAGGGACCTTATTCCTGGAGAAATGAGAAAGGGAGATGATGGGGTGGGGGGAGAGTGCCTGTAGTTTACTGAGGCAAGACAGCCGTCTTTAGCTTTTGTAGCTCGGAACGGGTGTCCCGCCATCCACGCTTCCTGGGCAGTGGCTGAGCCCCCAGTGCCCCGGGACAAGCAGGCACTGCAGCAAAGCCCAGGATCATAGGGCTCAGCCCCTTCCCTGCGTCTGGACTCCTCCCCGCAGGGATGGCAGAGGGAGGGGTGAGGGTTTGGGACATTCCTTTCCTCAAAGGAGGGTACAGTGGATTCCTCCGTGCGCAGGGGCTGCACGTGCTCGGCCTGATTCCGGGAGGTTTTCTTGCCCAGGTGGAAGGAAACTCCTCTTGGGGTAGGAATTCTTCAGGCAGGGTGCCAGGAGCAGCAGCCCACGTCTTACAGGCGGCCTCAGGCTCGGCACAGCTGCTTAAAAGGCCCGGTGGCCCGCGCTTGCCCTCCACAGATCGCGGACGGGGTGTATGAAGGATTCCTCAAGTCCCTGATCGAGTTTGCCTCCCAGCACGTCTACCACTGCGACCTGTGCACCCAGCGCGGCTTCATCTGCCAGATCTGCCACCACCATGGCATCATCTTCCCCTTTGAGTTTGACACCACAGTCAGGTATGCGGACCCTCAGCCAGCCACCCCGCCCCACCCCCATTCCCACCCGGCCCCCCGGAGTCCCCGGGCGGCAGGCCCGGTGCCCAGGGAGGGGGACAAGACGAGCCCTCACAGGACTCCCTGCCTCCACCGAGCCATCCATGTTTCTGGAGAAGAGGTGGCTGCTGTCTCTTTGAGTTGCGGTGGGAGGACCTCAGTTTTGTCCTCTGTGAGCAGGTGGAGGAGGAACTGGATGAGTTTCTGGCCTGGAGTGTTGGCACAGGCCGGGCATAAAGCGGGCACCTGGTGGGTGGTACCTGCCACTGCCTCTGCCCCTGTAACAATTGTTCTTGTCCCCAGTTATTGCTCATTATCAGAAGCCTCTAAATGGAAAAATTCATCCACCAAACCTCCATTCCAACCCCTGTGGGAGTGGAAAACTGAACCGGTGGGAGCATTTATTCCTTTTCAGCAGGTGTCCCCGGACCCGGCTTTGACCTCTGAACAGACCTGGGGCTGAGTTTTTTAAACTGCACAGTGTTTGAAACATAGGCAAGAAATCGTTTTGTGAGCCTCAGCAGTATTTATAAAAAGGGAAATAGAATAGGGTATCAGCATGCGTTGCAGGGCTTAGGGGTAAGCACTGTGGCGAGAGCCTTTTGTTCCGGAACGGAGAGGCAGTGCCATGTGCCGTGGGTGGCAGGTCCCCGTCAGGAACACTGACCAGCCTCGAGCCCCGGGAGGCCCATCGGTCCCAGCAGTGCTTGCTGCTTTCTCCCAGGTGTGGCGAATGCAAGACCGTCTTCCACCAGAGCTGTCAGGCCGTGATGAAGAAGGGCTGCCCCCGCTGTGCCCGCCGGCGCAAGTACCAGGAACAGAGCACTCTCGCCTAACCCCATTTCCTGTCCCCACCCGGGACCCGGGGCTCAGCCATCCCAGCTGGGTTGGCCATCAGCCTGGGTCACACTTTCAAGGTGTCACAGATGTCTCCCTTGTCAGGAAGACTCTCGGATGTGACCAGAGCATGAGCCTATGAGAGGGAGCCTTGGGAGCTCTTGATGACACCTCCTGCCCCCCACCCATCTGCTCCAGGAGGCCGGGACACCAGCAGATGCCCCTGTCCGAGGATGCGGGAGGAGAGGGGCTTTGCACTAATTGGCCCGGATCCCCTCACTGACGCACCATCTCCATTAGGGCTGTTCAAACACTGTGGAAATAAGACTTGGGAAGCATTTTCAATTCCACATTCCTGATTAAAAGGCCTAGTTTTTTTAAGGTGGGTTTTTTCCCTTCATATTTCAACAGAAAATATTTTTTTATTCTTGACCCTCCACAAGTCGCCCAAGAAATCCAGGCACTCTCACCCTGAGCAAATGTGCAGGAACCGCTCAGGCCGGGCCTGTAGGCGGGTGTCGGCTGGGTGGACAGGCCCGCTGGGACAGAGCCTGCCAGCCGGCGGGTGCCTTTCCTTCCCCCTTACCGAGCGCTCGCTGCCGACAGCTCCTGTACAACGTGCCAAACCCCCGGGGAGCCAGGCAGGCTCAGTCCTGAGGACCATGTGCTTCCTCTCCCTCTCCTCTCTGCTCCCCGCCCCCTCCTCACCTGGAAAGCCCATCACTTCCTCCGTGTCAGAGCCCCTGGCTCTCCTATAGCCTGGGATCTTGGTCCCGCAGGAGGAGGGGAATGACTTGGAACCAGCACTGTCAGCACTTTGAGCCTTCCTCGGTCCAGGGAAGGGTCGTCATCTAGCCCACCCCCCAGCCCCCTGCCCTCCTCACTCCTACCACCAACAAGCAGCCAGACGGGCGGGGGAACTGCTGCAGACGCGGGAATGCATCCCCGCCTGACTGACCCCCACCAGGACAGAGGTGTAGGCTGGGTCCCCACTGTGGAACAGTGGCCCTCGTCCTTCCACGAAGAGTGTCAGCCCTGCTGCTGAGATGTGCAGGCACACGCAGGAGAAGCCGCCCTCGTAGAAGGATGCTCAGCCTCAGTTTACAAAGCCATGGGAGTTCACAAAGCTTTGCTGGACCGGCCCAGGAGGGGTGCTGCCGAGAGACTGGAAAATTTCACTGGAGCACAATTGCCTTTTGAAGGGGTCTTGGGCTGGAGCCTGGAATTGTTTTCAAAGTGATATTTAGACCCTTGGGGTTGGGGGGTGAAATCTGGGCACGATCTCTCTGTTGCCTCCCCCCGCCACCTCTCCTGGATCCAGCAGGCCCCCCTCAGCCCTGGGGTCTCCTGGCCATCCTATCTGCACTCACCTTGGATTGGGGGCCTCAGGTGGAGCTCCGCCTTCACTGTCAAGATACGAACCTACTCCCACCTCTCCCTTGGGCTGATTTGCCTGCTGAGTCACCTGCCCGGCCCCGTGGAGCTGGATAAATTGTGCAATAGAATCGAGGAGGTGGTAGGCGGATGGGGGAGGGGGCTGTCACACAGCTTCTCTGTCCCCATCACGGAAGATGGTGCACACCTGTGCCCAGCGCACCAAAGAAAGTGGCTCCTTACCCCCACCCCCGCCCCCCATAGCCAGCATTAATGCTCCACCACAAACAGCCTGATCAGAGCCGTAATTGGTCCAGATCCCTGAGTGGGCCTGGGGTGGGCAGTGCCGCCTGAGCCCAGCCCTGTTTCCTCGGGCCTGCGAGTATATTCTGTATTCCAGAAGGTCCCTAGGAGGCAGCAGGAGTGAGGCCCTAGAGGAGCTCACTTTGGTCGGGCGGGGCCTGGCACGCCCCCACTCCCCGCCCTCCCTGAGATCAGTAGCATTAGAGCTGACCCTCCCCCATACCAAAAAGCTGCTTATGCTTTCAGATGAGTTGACTTTTAACACCCTCACCTCCAATGGGAAGCTGATGTGAACCTCGGTAGTGCCCACACTATTTTTAAAATTTCATTTTATGCAATAAACTGTTTCTAGTGAGGGGCCCTGTCCCTGAGAAGTGCTTTGCAATGTACCGAAGGAACTGCTGCGTGTGATTTTTGAATGATTTTGCAGTAAAGACCTGATCTTTCTAACCTGCGGTCTGGTTTCTGAATCTTTTTTTTTTTTTTTTAAATAAGTGATTCGGTTATTTTATTTATTTAGGCCATGCCACCTGGCATGCAGGATCTTGATTCCCCAGACCAGGGATCGAACCCAGATCCCCTGCAGTGGAAGCACAGAGTTTTAACCACTGGACCGCCAGGGAAGTCCCTGGTTTCTGAATCTTAATGCTGCCGCTGATTGGTGGAGACCACAGGCCCTCAGTTACCATCTGATAGCCGCCCCTGCTCTCTTGTCAGTCAAACCGTAGGCAACGGAGGGCAGGAGGGGGGTGGTTATTGGTAAACATTTGCAAGCAGGGGGCTTGTGTGCCAGGAGTGGGCATGGAGAAGAGGGGAAGTAATTCTTCAGTCTACCCCCGACCCTTGCCTCTCCTCGCAGTCAGCCCCCCTCCCCCACCGTGGGATAGGATTTCAGGGCCTTTGGGGAGCTTTACTTACATACACTCATATAACTAATGAAGCTAATGCCTGAAATCCCACCGTGATGGCTTCTTTCCTGTTCCTTAAATGTCAAAGCACAGACTCCTGACACTGGAACATGTGAAACCATTTCCCACAGGGTTATCCAAAGCAAGAGAAGGGGCTCAGGAAGGAAAGGTTTGTGAGCAGGGCCCGATTCAGGGCTCATGGTTTTAGGGTTCAATGTGGCCTTTACTTGGCTGCCAACTTTCCTCTGAAGTTCCAGAAGAAGTCCCAGGGGTGGGGGGCGCCTGCAGGGGGAAGCCCGCCACTGCCCATTGTAAAGACAGAAGAAGGAAACAGACTAATTCCCAGGGAAATCAGGTTGCAGGAAAATGGGACTGAAAGATTCAGGTCTGCAGTTTCCTGTCCTTGAAGATGCCTCTCACTCTCCGCCCGTTGCATGAGCCCCAGCTTCCCTCAAGGGCAGGTAGTGTTGGGCTCCGAGGAAACCTGAGGGACCTGGGGACCTGGTGCGAGGGCTAGAGGAGGCGGGCCCAGAGGAGGGCCAGGAGCACATGACCTGTGTGCTGCCTTTGGACTCAATCCTCCATCCTTAGCAAGGTGTTTCTGAGAACCCTTGTGTCTCCCTTCCCCCTCCTGCCTAAAGGAGGATGGGGGTGGGGCGGGGATTGGAGACCTCAATTCAACCCCAAAGAGGAGGACAGCTCACCTCATAATAAAATTAGTGGTAATAACTAATCTAATGTGTGTTCTTAGAACGTGATCATAACGATACATTTGCTTAGTGCATCTCATTTAATCTTCACAACAATCCTATGAAGTAGGTGTTATTATCCCCAGTTTACAGGAAAGAAAACTGAGATGCAGAGATAAGGTGAGCGTCTTGAGTTCAAGCCCCAGGAGCCTGCTCTGAGCGTATCCTACGGACAGATTGGAGGAGGCCCTCCTCCCCCACAAGGGTCAAGGCAAGGCAGTGGGGGAAAGGGGGGGAGTAGAGCAGTGGAGGGAAATCTGGCCAGAAGTTGGTGAGAAGGCCTCCTCCCCTCTCGTCCCACCATCCTGGTTCTGCTGCCTCCACCTCCGGGAGTCCGCCAGGTGTGGCCCAGGATCCCGGGAGGTGCAGGGGAAGGGGTGGCGCCTCTGCTCCTCGGGCGCTGGCCCGTCCCAGAGGGGACAGGAAGCCAGGACACCGGGGATTGTCTCTCGGAGCCGCAACCCCAGTCCGGGAGGAAGTTCTGCCGGGTGCTCTCCGCCGGTGCCTCCCTCGCTATATTGTTGAACAGGAAACAGGGCAGCGTGGGAGCAGGGCGGTGGAGGAGGGAGCGCCGGACGCCGAGCCCCCGCGCGGCTGCCAGGACAAGTGGAGGCGAGGCCAGCGATCGGACACCCCGAGGTGCCAGGGCAGGGCCGGACTGGGCGGGGGTGCTGATCTGGGGCGGGGAGGGGGATCGCAGGTGGCGGGTCCTCACCCGGGAGCATCGCGAGCCAGCCCCTTCGCACTGCGCGAGCCTGAGCTGCGCGGGCTCGGAAGGAGGGCCCCGCGGGACGGATCTTCCCCTCCCCCGGGAGGAGGTGGGAGGCGAAGGGCTGCCCTCCGTCCCGGGGCAGGAGGGGCGCAGGCCCAGGCCCCCAGCTTCGACCCAGGCGTTGGCGCCGCTGTGGCTCTTGTCTGTCTCCCGGGCAGTGGACGCAGTGCACCTCCTGGTGATGGGTCCGTCCTCGCGCTCCAGGGATCCTCCCCGCTCCCCCATCCCTTCCGTTCTCTTCGCTCCCCCAGGGTCGGGGAAGGAGCCGAGGGTTGGGTCCCCTCCCCACCCAGCCAGTGACCCTGCGCTCCGGGAAGCGTCCCTGCGGTGGGAACCCCGCTCCAAGTTTTTCCAGGCCCGGCCGAGTTGCGTTCGGAAAGAGCCTGGGGAGGACGTAGATGGGACCGGAGCGGGTAGTGCCTGCAATCCGCACAGTTCAGGATGCAAATGGCCTTGCTCGGATTGGGAACGCCCCGGCAAGACTGCAAGCCCGGGTCGAGCAGTCCCTAAGCAGCGCGCCCGCGGGACGCAGAGGCTCGCGGACAACGAATCTCGCGCGTAGGGGTGGGGCGGGGCAGGGTCGGGACCCTCCCCTCCCCTGGATCCGCTCGCGACCCTCCAGCGCCCCTTCGGTCGCAGCCCTCCCTGCCCCTGCCCCTCCCTCAGGCCTTCTCCTGCCCCGGGCCCCGCCCCCAAAGTCCCCACCGGCCCAGGCCGACTTCTTCAGGCTCCTCCTCGCCCCTCCCAGACACAGCCGCTCTGGGAACTGAAGGCAGCCCTCTCCTTCTTTGCTCTCCTTGCCGGCTCCTGCTCCCCCAGGTCTCTCCAGCCTAGCTCTTTGAAGCCCCGCCCAAGGAGATGGCAGGGACCTAACCTGCATACATCCTCCGGCTCCGCCCAGCCAGCCCATGGGCTCCGTGAGGTCAGCCCTGCTGCCGACGTGAGTGAGCGCGGGGTTCCAGGGGAAGGTGGTGAGAAGGGGTGTGTCCTCACCTAGGGTTTGGTGGCTTAGCTCCCGTCAGCTCAAGGACCCCGCCTCCAGGGCCCAGTGTGCTTAGTGACTCAGTTTACACCCCTTCCCCATCGGGGAAAGCTTGAGAAAGAGAAGGAGCGCTAGACCAGACCCGACCTTGTGCCTTGGATCCCTCAGACTCAGCAAGAGGCCGAGCTCCCAGCTGCTGGTCCCAGGTCACCTTTGTGGGTCAGTAGGTGTGGTCGATGTAAAGGCTTGGAGGGACCAGCCACTCAGGCAGGCTTACAATTGGGCTCTGACTCCCTCCCCCAACATACCAAGGGCCAGACTGAGCTGGCGTGGAGGGGGGGCGTGTTGTGGTGATCACTCCAGGAGAGCTTTGGGGGCCCCTGGGTACATCGCACGGGTAGTCACTGTCACAAAGTGCATTCCCTAGGGGCCAGCCTCATGGGGCATGGTAGAGATCACAGGGCAGGGGGGCAGGCCGCAAGGCCGAGCCTCTCTCTGGAGGTGGAGATGGGAGCCAGAGAGCAGGGGGCGGTGCCGGTCGGGCTGGGCTGGCCGGGCTCCGGGTTCACGTCTGTGGCAAGGCCGCTGGGGAAGGAAAGAGCAACTGAGAGAACCGGTTCCCCCGGCCTTGGCAGTCGCGGCCCCTGACGCCAAGGCCCTTGGACTAAGCGGGGCAGGGACACTCCCAGAGTAGAGCAAAGCGGGGGCCGCTCCTGGAGCCCACGCCCCAACCCTGTCCCCGCGGGCCTCGGGCGCAGACGCCTGGGGAGCCGGGTGCCAAGGACGCGATTCCCTGAGGGCTGGAAGCGTCGGGGAGGGGTGGCAGCGGGGTAATGGAATGGGCTATTCTTCCCACTTCACAGACGCGGAAACTGAGGCCCAGTCAACTTTTAGGCAAACGTGGCGTCGACTTTATCGCGGGCAATCACCCCCATCTCTTTGAGCCAAAGCTTCCCTGGCTGTAAAGCTGGACCAGTATTACCCACAATCTCCCCACCAAGGGATAGAATTTTACAATCAACCAAGAGAATGAAAGGGCTGTCTTAATTCCATCACTGAGTGTAAGAATGAAAGCCTTAGAGATTATTTTATCCAAGTCCCCCGTTTTAGAGACAGGAAAACTGAGGCCTGAACGTACACAAACGATTGTAGCTTCGGTACTCGAACCCAAGTTTTCCGTCTCCCTAGTGCGGTGCGCTTCCCGGCTCGGCGGCCCTGACCTCCGCGCCCCTCCTCCTCGTTGCCCACAGGGACACGCCGCGGCCGCGATGGCGGCGGACGTCGAGGGGGACGTGTACGTGCTGGTGGAGCACCCCTTCGAGTACACGGGCAAGGACGGGCGCCGCGTTGCCATCCAGCCCAACGAGCGCTACCGACTGCTGCGCCGCAGCACGGAGCACTGGTGGCACGTGCGCAGCGAGCCCGGCGGCCGCCCCTTCTACCTGCCGGCGCAGTACGTGCGCGAGCTGCCGGCCCTCGGCCACCCTGCCCCCGACCCGCAGCCGCCCGCGCGCCTTCCGGGTCCCGCAGACCCCGAACCGCTCGCGTATGACTACCGCTTCGTGAGAGCGTCGGCGCCCGCCGGTCCCGACGGCGCGCCCGCCGAGCCCCGGGGCCGCGCAGGCTCCATGTGCGGCCTAGCTCGGCGCGGCGCAGCAACCCATCGCCGAAGCCTGGCGCCCTGCCTGCCCGCCTGCCTGTACACGAGGCCCATGGCACCTGTGCGGCCCGCGCAGTCTTTGGACGACCTGGCCCGCACCGCCGCGCCCCCTGCCGGTCTCCTCGGGAGCGGGGGCGGCTTCAAGGCCTGCAGCGTGGCGGGCTCTTGGTTGTGCCCGCGGCCCCTGGCGCGCAGCAACTCCGAAAACGTCTACGAGGGCATCCAGGACGTGCGCGGCCAGCCGCTGGAGCAGCACCCGGAGCAGGTACGCCACGGGGAGCCGGGAGCGGGCAGACGGGCGGGAGTTACGCCCGCCGCGAGCGGCGGCGCTAGGAGACCCGCTCAGTCTTGCGTCGGGCTCCACGGAGCAGCAGTGTCCGCCGGCTTTGGACCGCTCACGCCGAGCCTAACTTTCCTCAACCACGAAACGAGAGGGGTACAGGCTCACTCACGATCTCTTACCTGCAATTCCCAAATGTCAAAGCTCTCTGGAGCCCAAAGGGTTTTTGTAACTCAGCTGATGGCAAAATTTGACTT
>NW_021145955.1:35201-50000 GCF_002837175.3 Physeter macrocephalus | reverse complement strand
GCCTCCGTTCCAGGTAAGGGACGCTGCAAATGAGCAGGTTCTACCATTTCACTCTCTCTCTCACACCTCTCTAACCACAGGTCTTTCCTGGAAGCAAATTGCTATTTCTTCCTTTAGTGTGAGAAGTGGTCAATGGCAAGAGAAGAGGACCCTCACAAGGAGGCACTGAAACCCAGGGAAAGAAGGGAGTAGAGGCAGCTGCCCCTACAGAGTGTGTTGGCTGAGATGTCCTTACAGGAGATCACTGTGGACAAGGATCATTAATCTTATTGATGACACTGTTCTGGTTTTCACTCACTTCAGCAATCTGGTCCTTAAGAGTGCTAGCTACATGTCTTAACTTACCCAGAAAAGTACCATTTCCTCAATGTTAATTACCAGGAATAGATTCCCAGTCTCACTTTTTTAAAGCAGAGGCAGATCTTGATATCAAGTTAGATCCCAAGTTGATAGCTTACTAAATTTGGCCCTGTTTGAATATTGGGGGGGGGTGTGCTTTGCCAATCAGATGAAGGGAAATAAAAGGATTTAGGACTTTTGCTGGGTAGGAGAGGGAAACAACTCTCAGGGTCGAGTGGTTTCTGAAGAGGTGAGCAAAGGGGGCATTTCCTCTATTTCCTTTAAATGGAAATAGAACCCTCACCCTCACCCCCAGTCACCACTGTCCCCAAGTAGGCCTGGGTGGGAAGGGGCTATTTAGTCTGGAAATAGGTAGATGGACGTGATTATCTCAGGACTAGATACTGAACAGAAATGAAGACAGATGGAATATATAGATTGCCATGCTCAACATATCCTATCTCCCCCACCCCTACGACCCTTTTAATTTCTAATCTGGGACACCACACCAAGGTTCTCTTTAGGGAACCTGGGCCTGGTGTTTTTTCTTCTGGTTAAAAAAGCCCAAAGGAATATAATTGTCCAGGGCAATTTCTTCTTGGGAAGGGCATCCAGGAATTCTTTTTCCCGTACTAGCACGCTGCCAAAGCTAAATTCAGAATCTGGAGCATATTAGCTGGAGAGTCTCTAAGTGTGGGATTTCACCTCTACCTAGCAGGAAGATTTTCCTACCTAAGCAGACCAATAGGCTGAGGCATGAGAGAGGCTGAGACAGGCAGTTCAGGGATGATGGGTTGGCCAGATGCGTTTCAGCATCTCGAACCTTAAGATGGAGGACTGGACTTGCCTGCCCACCCTTCTCTGAGACCAGAGGGCCTTGAGGAGTGTGGGGAAGGGCCAGTAGAAGTTGAAAGGCTTTTCGGTGTCTTTTGTGAAACAAGAAAAGCTATGAGCAGAGATTGGTTTGCCATCCTTAGCTCATTCATTCATTTAACAACTATTTAACTGAGTGCCCCCTGTGGGGCAGGTGATGTGCTGGATGCTGGGGATATAGTGGTGGACAAAATGGACTCAGTCCCTGACTCTGTGGAGCTTGTAATATGGATCAACTCCAACAGATGGAGTGGAGAGTAGAGAAGGCCCCCTGCTCCTCGTTTTGCCACACCCATCCAAGTGGTAAAATTCAACCATTCTGGTATCTGCCTCATATTTTCCTTTGGGGGGGTTACCTACACAGGAAAAGCACATATATGATTTCTCTCTCTCTCTCTCCCAGGATAGTACCAGCATCACTCTCTTCTCTCTGCTCCAGTTCCTCCTGGAATTTTACAGACAGAACTTCCCTCTTCCTTGGGATAGTATAGACACAATCCCTTTCTCTTCTCCTTTCTCCGCATGGTGTACACTCAGGCTCCCATGGTCTAGACCCAATGTCCTAAGCTGTGGTTCAAGGTCATTTCAGGGGACCTGGAGCAAAGACCCAGTTGGGGATTATTTTTGCCTATCTTGGTTTCATCAGAGTCTAGTGTGGGACCCAGAACATAATAGGCGCTCTTAAATAAAGAAATGAACAAATGAATTAATGAATATACCTGTACATGTCACAGAGCCCAGTTCTGTCTCTGATTCTGTGCTGCGTGTGTTCCTGTGTGTAGGGGTTGAGGGCAGTAGGCATGGGGATGGAAGAAAGGGAGAGGTTGTTTTTGTTGTTGCTTTTAGAGGGTGATGTTCCAAAGGCATGGTCCTCTCTTTTGAGGACCTCAGAACAGAGCCTGGAACTGAAGGAGTTACAGAGAGGATACAGAAACAATCTGGGTATATGAACGAGATGTATCAGCATGAAATTGTGAATGCCTGACGTGTATACATATGAATCTGGGTAAAGGTTGATGTGAGTGACAAGGACATTTGGTGGAGTGTGAGCTCCATGACAATGTCTGTTTTTATGTTTATAAATGGCATGTGTGATAATAAATATGTTGGGATAATAAACACGCGCTTACCTGAATACCTGAAACTGTCCTATGTATGAATGAGATGATGTACGTGTGTACGTGAGTGCGTGTATAGGTAATGGGATAATACGTATGTGTGATCTGGTGTATGTGTTTGTGACACACCCAAATTTTGGACAATCCTGGGGAGATCAAATGCACAGGAGGAAGAAGCCCAGGGACTGGACTGGGTGCCTCACTGATTTATCCCACCTTTTGTCTTCATCTTGTATATGCCCCATGGACTGATCTTCTGTGGCTCTTACCAGTTTTGAAAACTGTGCTGCTGTCTTTTCTCTGCATATGGCTGTGGAGCTGCCATGAAGACTGCAGGATAAACTGGCTCCCTGGACCTCTGGAGCAAAAGGAGCATCATTTCTCCCGGGCCTTGGCGGGAATGATTTTTAGTGCCTTCCTCCCTGGATTGGCCCTTCTTCCTTTATATCCAACCATGGCAAAGGGAATCTCTCCTCCCTGGGTTTTACGTCCCCCTCTATTGTCTTGAATGAGGCAGCTATTGCCCCCACCAGCTTTGTCTTGAATGAGGCATCTCTCGACGGTAGAGGGTGGAAAACACCTGCAGTAAGGTGAGGGGGAGGTGCAGAGAAAAGGGAACTCAAATTTAGACCAAGGGGAGAACTTCACAAACCTCTGGTCAGAACCAGTGGCTGGAGGGGACTGCGGACCAGAGTGGTGGCAGTGGAAAAGCAGAGGGAATGTTGGGAGACTTGAGCTTGAGTTCTTGTTTCCACTCTGCCAAGTATTATCTGCAAGGTCTTGAAGTCACATAATCTCTGCGTTTCTGTTCTTTATTTGGTAGCGTCCATATGAAAGTGGCTGTTAAATGATAAAGGCTGAAGTTCTTTCAGCATGGGAGAGCTTGCTGTGTGAAGAGGCAGTGGAATGGGAATAAATGGGTGGCCATTGGCTTGGATGGGGAGAAAATAAAGACTCAAGAGGCAGGAATAGGAATGACTTAATAGGTTCGAGTCCTGGTGTCTGGGACCTGATTTGGAAGAGTCTTGCTGATGAGTGGTTGTCTGGAGGGGGGTGAGGCAGGTGACTGAGTTTAGAGAATAGAAGGCTGGGTGGGGTGGGAAGAGGGCTGTCCCACAAAGGGTGTGGGCCCCTGAGGTCAAAAGAAAAGGGAGAAACTTACTCCTTGTCACCTCTTTCCCATTGGTCAAACTAGAAGTGGATGGAGCAATTTTAAGTTTTGGTGAGTGTGGGTAGCCTAGGGACTGCATTGGTGAGTTCCGTGAGCATTGGAGGAATTCCCCTCTGGCATTTATCCTAAGTCTCTAGGCCTGGGGGTGATCTGACCAGGTATGACACATCCTATTCTAGAGAATCTCTAAAGTCCCTTAGAACCCAAAAGCACTCCGCTTGCCTGGGAGCCCCAGGAGGCCGGTTAAAAAAGACAGAGGAAGGAGATCCCACGTTTGAGGTTTTGCCACTTATCACTTTTGCCAGGAGGAGGGTGAAGTAGGTTGGGGATGATGCTATGGGACTGGAAGGCCAGGTGACAGACTCAGGAAGCTTGGATGTCTCTCGACCCTTTCCACCTGCCCCCAGTCCAGGGAGCTCCTAAAGTCAATGCAGTGAGGGGTTGTGTCTCATCTTCTCCTCCTTATTTTTTTGGCTATTCCCATCAGACTGGGATGGAGGAGCCGGGAACCTTGAAACAGATCTTTCTCTCTTTTTTGAGTCTTTAAGGGGATCATCAGGGCTTTGTTTGCAGCTTCTCTGCTCCCTCCGCTTTCCTCTTCTTTGATTCTTCCTGCAGCCTTTCCTCTGCCCCTTCCCTCCTTTGTTCCCATCTCTTTCTGGTTTCTCTTTCTCTGCTGGGCTCTGTTTTGCTCTCCTCTCTTGTCCCTCTTCCTCTCTCTCTTGGTCAGGAGCCAGGACACGCCCCCCCCCCACCCCGCCCCCGCCCCAGCTGGCTTCCCCAGGCTCAGGTGTTGTTTCGGTGATGGTCCAGGGCAAGTTTGCTGCAGGCATCCTTTGGGGCCGCCTGATGAGCCCAGCCTCAACTCCTGTATTCTGCAAGGCCTTTCTTTTGCCTTCTCAGTGACCTCATCCTCCCAGCTCCTCTGGGGAGGAAGCCAGGTAATTGCCTTTGGATCTCAGGGGGCTGATTTTCGCAGGTATGGAAGTTGAGTAGCTATTTTCCAACTCTCTTCAGGACAGCAGCAGAGAAAGGGGGACAGAACCAGGGCAGCAGGTGGGCTGCAGGTGAGACCTCTGGGAGACTGGTCTCCCAGTTGTTATATAATGAGATTGTCCCCCAAGGGAGGAAGACTTAACGGTCTGCGAGAACTGGGGGAGAATACTGGGAAGAGTGAGTGGGGCAAAGATGGGACTTGACGGGGAAGAAGGGCTACTGAGAAGGGAAAAGGAGAAAAGCGAGTTGTGATCCATTCACTGCACGAAGGTCCCTAGTACTCTTGCCCCTCTGTCTCCCATGTCCCCAGTCCTGCAGCTGTTCCTCTCCCCTCAGTTCCAGCGGCATCTTCTCCCTCTCTGGGAAGAAAACAAACAGCAGGTTAGGATATGACTTCAGCATCCCAGACCTGGCAGACGTCCACTGAGGGAGCTGGGATGGGGTTTTGGTGGAGAAGCAGGCTTGGGGGAGAAAGGGCATATCCAGGGAGAGGCCTGGGGGCTCAGGGCTGGGAGAAAAGCTAGAAAGCGGGCACTCGGGTGGTACTGTTGGATCCAGCCAGGCCCCCAGGTCGGTTGATTCCGCAGCTGCAATGACTTATTTGCAAAGTCAGACTTGCAAATAATTACAGTGGCTGCAGTGGGATTAGCCTGCCAGCTGGTGTTGGCACCATTTAGGTTGGGAAGGGAGCTTGGCTTCCAGGGGGCTTAATGATTCTCTGGCAGGCAGGACCTGGGGACTAGAGAAGCTTCTTTCCTTCCTATTCCTTGGCTTCTCTGCTCCCCTGTTTATCATCTCTTGATCATCTAACTTGGCACCATCCGCCTAGTTCTCTCCTCTGCGCCCACCTTGTTTGGAAACTTCTCGGGGCCTGGGTTGAGTGAGCACACATGCCAACAGTATTATCAGGCTCCCTAAACCCCAACCGTCTCTCTACAAGCAGTAGCTTTAGAAATTCCAATCTGGAAGAAATATAATAAATCAAATTGCACCAGACTCACCCAAAGTCTTCTTTATATCCTGCCCATTCTCTTCCTTTTTGTTCTTCTTTGAAATGCCAAGAAAATTGCTGTTGTTTTCTTTGCAGCAAGATGGACTGAAGCTAGATATGCAGGAGAACTTCCTGGAAAGTTCATGGAGGTTAGAATGTAACCTTCCTATGGTAAAGAAGAAAGCCACCCTCCTCCTTTAAAGCATCAGGTTAGGGCTAAGTTGGGGGAAGCAGTGAGCCAGTCAGAAAGATAAACTCCAACCAGGGACTCGAGACCCAGGCACCCTACTTCCCCAGTGCCTCCAACCCAGGCAGTGACTCTGAGAACCATAATGTGTTACAGAGGGGGAAACTGAGGCCCAGAAACAGTTGGTGAGGTGGGGGGCAGGGCTGAGACCAGACTCAAATCCTGCTGATTCACAATCTAGAGCTGCTCCCATCACACTGGCAGCCAGTACCTTGCCAAGCTTCCAACTCACTCTCCCAACCCAGGCCCCTCTTCAACATCTGTCAGGTCCCCTGGAAGCAGGGCATCTGCTGGGAACATCTGTTGGGATGTGGTTTGGAGGGCCGGTGGGGTGGCCCGTGCGCAGGAGGTTAATGAGCAGAATTAAATAGTGCAGGGAGGGAGAAGAGGGGTGAACAAGTGAGCCAGAGACAGGGTTCTCCTGGGCTGGGTCCTGGGAGCCTCCTCTCTGGCTAGCCTTCCCCTGACCTTCTTGCCCACCCCTACTATCTCCTCCCTCTTTCAAGGGCTGAAGCCTGAGGGAGAGGTGACTCATTTGTGTGCTGGGCAGGCACCTGGGGTATCTGGGTTCTTATTAGTCTGGCCTAAGGCTCCAGCTGCTTAGATCTGAGCTGTGCTGGGCTGTTGCTAGGAACACCTGTTAGAAAGGGCTCCTGGTCAGGAGGTGGAGGGGGGAGTTGCCTTCAGACACACGCGGGGTGTGAGCCGACGACTCCCCTCTTCTTCAGTGCTTCCCAGACCTTCTTCAGCAGCGCTTTTCAAGTGTCCTTTCTTTCCTTCCCTGCCCCCTTAATACCTCCTGCCCCTCTCCCTCATCTCCCTCCACTTGCCTGGCTCCTGTCCTTCCCCCACTACCTACCAGCCTTCCCCAGGCCCTGCCCAATTCTCCCTCGACCCTCCCTCCATCCAGCTCCTCTGTCCAGTACCTGGAGATCTCTCCCCACCGCTGCCATGTCAACCTGAGGCCTGCCGCCTCCCGGGATGGCACCCCAGCTCTGTCACCAGGGGGGCTATTTTTATCTCTGGAGCCACCCCCGCCACTGTGCCCAGCCAGCTGCCAGAACTGGGGCTGCCTGTATAGCAGTGGGAAGCCAGGGGAGTGAGGGGAGTGGCAGTGCTTGGGTAATGTGGGGATCGGGTTGTCCCTGGTCTCCCCATGCTCTGCATGTCCCCAGCTTCTGCTTCCGCTGCTTCCCTAGTCCCTGGAATAAGGAGCCAGGGAGGAGACCCAGACATCTGGAATGGTGGTGGCGGGGAGACTGGGCTTTTCCGCATCAGGGGCCCTGGGTACAAGGGTGGGCACGGGGGACTTTGTTCATGGAGGAGTTGTAATGAACCTTGCTGAACTAACTAAAATAAAAACTAAATAGTAATCTTTTGCATTTATGCATCACTTCATAGTTCCCAGGGTGTTCTACTATGATCTCATTTGATCCTTGTGAGAATTCTATGAAGCGTGTATTTACCCATTTTACAGACAAGGAAACTGGAGCCCAGGGTGTCTTGTCCAAAGTCACACATAGTGCTAAAGTCCAGGCAAAATCTCCTGATTTTAACTCATATCCTTTTTCTATTGGATTTAGATAATTTCCTTGATTTTTTTCAGTTTCTGAGATTTTGGAGCCTTTAGATCAGCCAGGTAATCCCTTCCCCAACACCCCTCCACCCACTCCCCCTCACACCCCTCTTCTCTGACCACAGGCAGGATCTCCTATGCTTTGCTCATCCCCTATTCCAGCTCCTGTTCTTCAGTGCAGGTGGGGGGAATGGTGGGGATGGACCAGGGAGGGAGGCATTATAGTTGGGCTCCTTGCTATTTTAAAACTACATTTAAGGGCTGAAGGAAAATTCATGCTGGGATCATCACATCTATGCCCTGCCTCCCATCCAGGGAACAGTCTCCTTAGCTCAGACAGAGGTAGAGTGTGGCATGTGTGTATACGTGTGGGTGAGTGGATATGTGTGAAAAAAATTTTTTCCCGGGAAGGGATGGTGGTTGATCAATATCCTTTCGAATTAGAAACAGTTGAGAATAGGCTGGGATGAGCGTGTACGGGGTGCACGCTGGGATGATGCAGCATGTGTGCACGTGGGGTGATGTGGTAAGCCGTTATTTGTCCAACCATTTTTGGTTCTACTGGGCAAGAGAGCAGAGGGATGGACAAGACATCCTCTCTAGAGCTTTTCTAGTCTAAGAAATCTCTACCTCTCAGTAGGATGGCTGAGGTTAGTGCCTACTTGGCTCAGGGGGCTGGGCCTGGAGTCAGGTGAGGGAGGGGAGCTGGCTGGGGTTGGTGTTTGCCCGTGTACCACCTGCCCCCACTCCCACCCCATCTGTATCTCTCCAAGCGAGCCTGTCTACAGAGCAGGCTGAATAACTTGTCCCTCATCCTCTGGGTGGCAGTTCTCGGTCTCTGACTCTGGGTCTAGTCCTTTCTCTTCTCTAAAAACACTACCCAGCGCAGCGGCCGCGCTGCATGGCTACCAGCAGTTCACGAGAACACAACTTTGTAGACATTTAACCTGCCTTGCTGCTTCTTGCTGCTGCTGAAGCCCACTTCCGCTGGTCCCAGTAATTTCCCAAACTTCATTTGTTTGTAAGCCTTCAAGGTTATGGCACAGTGACAAGGTATTTTAATTTCTCCCTGCTTTTTGTGGGGAGGAGAGCGAGAAGGGGTGTGTGCGGGGGGGGGGGGGGCGGAGCAAGACTTCCCATCATAAAATCCTGGCTCTTGGCCCGTTTCCTTTCTTTTCTCTTTCTCCTGTCATACTCATCCCCTCTAGTCGCTTTTCCTCATCCCCACGTTACCCCCAGCCCTAGGCCGTAGATCAAGGAGACTGTAATCGAGCGGAACTCTCTTCACCCGCTGCGTTTGGCTTCACTCCGGCTCTCCTCCTTGGCCCCGCCTCGCCCCTCCGCTGACCAATCGCGGCCCCAATGCACTTGTATTGGTGACGTTACCCCACAGCCAATCCGGAGGCGGGCTGGAGCTGTATACGCACGTCCACTTCGAGCCGCAGAGGCCGGCTTCTTTTCTTCCTAACCTGAGCGAGAGCAAAGCCAGGAGGAAGAAGAGGGGTCTTGGTTCCCAGGCACTTTCTAGGCTATCCCATCACTTCTCTTCTCCCTATGGGCTGGATTGACCTCTCTCCAGTTAATTCACGGTTATTCCCCAGTCCCCGTTTTACAGATGAGGAAACTGGGGCTGGGAGTATTAAAGAAAACTGCCCAGCCTCTGGGTTTCGATGAGCAAGTCCTTCTGACTTTCAGTCACTACTTGGGCGGGGGCTTCCCTCCCCGTTGAGCGGATCTCTGGGTAAGGATCCCCAGATCCCTAGCTTTAGCGAGCCCCTCTCCTGCAGTTCCTAGTTCTCTTCCGGTCTTGCTTCCATCCTTTCAAGTGGGTTAAAGCTCATTTTGAAGAATGGCCCCGGAAAAAGACCCTGGGAGGGAGCCGAATCTGCCTTAGCCTCACTGAGGGGCTCTCGTAGGGCCCTTTCCCTTCACTGCAGACTTCCTCTCGTGGACAAATTCAGGATGGTTCCCTGTCCCTGCACCCTTAAGCCTCCTGCTAACCCTTTCCTTCTCCCCAAAGAGGAGCCCCACCTCCTCAGAGCAAGGGGCTGGACTGTACTATTTTTGTCCTTTCTGGGATTCTTCTGAGAACAGATTCTTGTTTTCAGTCTGATTCAGATGTGAAACTTTTCCTGCGGCCTCTCACCCACTTGCTGTGGGCTGGGTCTCTGCCTCATCACTCCTTCCTCCAGCCAGGCTCCTCCTGTTCCCCTCCCCCAAATTCTTTCTGGTCAGTCACTTTTGCTGAGACCTGGAGGAGGAAGTCAGGGGCCCAAGAGGGAGCCATTCCCCTCAGGGGCTCAGGGGGCCCGGGGGCAGCATTTTGATACTCTGAAGTAGGAAACTTTGTTTCCTATGGCAAGCCCTGTTCCTGTGCCGAGGAGTCACCTCCAGGGCCCCATCCTCAGGTAGGCGCCAGGGATTTGGAAGGGAGAGGGGAGGAGGAGGACAGGCTGCTGTGGGTCTACCAGTTGTAGTTTGGTGGAGGGGAGGGATCAAGACTTGACAGCCCCATATGCTGTGTGTGTGTGTGTGTGTGTGTGTGTGTGTGTGTGTTAGCAGTGGCAGGTGACTTAGCAGTGTTTCCCCTCTTTCTCTCCTTCCTGACCCCCAGCATCATTTAGGACCTCATATTCCTCCAATATCTCCTCATCTGGTCTTAAAACCTCCAGAGGGAAATAGGATTCTTCTCTCAACTCCCAGCCTCTTAGCTTGAGGCTGCCCTGTCCTAAGCCCCCTACTTACAGTGATCTTTCAGGGAGTGTGGGTGCTGGAAGTAGTGGCAGGGGACTTTGGAAATCGTCAGATCATCCGATGGGGGCTGGAGAAGCTGCACTCTTCTGGGGCGTTGGGATTATTACTGCTTAGAGCCGCCTTTTGCAGCTGGCTGCCTAGAGCTGGGAGAGACTGGGGCCTCCAGCAGTCAGGACCTGAGGCTTTCCCGTCGTGGTAGCCTAAATAAAGGAGAAAGAAGTGGTGGTGGTGAACCAGGGCTAGGAGTGGAGTGGAGGGACTGTTGGGAAACTTCCAGGTTTCCTTAGGTCTGGACGAGGATGGACAGGGGTGAGCATCCTGCTCATCCAAGCAGATGAATGCCAAGGTGTGGACTTTGGGTGGGTCTGTGGAGATCCTAACTCTGAAGGGCGTTAGAATCAGAGAGGCCCCCTGCCAGGCCAGTAAGTGTCGTGGGGAGACACGTGGGGAGAGTTATGTAACTTCAGGAGGGAGAAGTTCAGCACCTGGATCCTTCCAGCTGCCCGAGTCCAGGTCCCTTCCTTGGCTTCCCCATTTGTCAAATTTATTCTTTAATCTTTCTTTTCCTCCCTCCCCCCCTCCTTCTGGTATCTGGATCATGTTGGGTTCAGATTTCAACAGGAGCTATAAAAGAGCTCCTGGACAACGTCAGAGTTGGAGATGGGAGGAACTTGGAGGGAGGGGTGTGTTGAAAGCCAGCCTGCAACCACACTCTGCTCCCCAAGCCCTGAGATCTCAATTGGGAGTGCTGGCAGATAGGCCCCGACCTGATTAATCTGCTCCCTTTCCCTTTTATTGTTTAATGAACATTTACCGAGCATGTACTGTGTGCTCTGGGTGCAGCAGCCAGGATAGAAAAGTCACTGTCAGTGCCATCAAGACACCCCCAGTTTCCTAGGGGTCTGATGGTGTCTGCAGACACCATCACACCAGGAAGGCTGGACGACTGACCCTGAATGAGCTGTGATGCAGTGGGGTCCGGCCTCGCTTTTGGTGTTTGGGACACAGGCTCCAGTAGAGTGAGTTGTAGGCTTGCCGACCTGAGTGAGATTGACAAGTTGTGTGACCTCGGACAAGTCTTATAACCTCCCCCATAAGGAGATTGTGAGGCTCAAGTCAGGTTTGTAATTATAAAGGAGAGATCATGGTCATTATCATCCTCTCATTTCCTCTGTTAGGGGGCTTCCTAATGACCAGCCTCCATCCAAACTAGGCTCACTCTTCTCCACCTGGACTTGGGATCAAGAAGGCAGGTGCTTGTTGGACTTGAAGGGAGTGAGGCGTGAGCTGGGCCAGCATGATGCTGGTCAGTTAATTCCAATTCAAATCATGTTTAAAGAGCCTCATTTTATATGCCAGGCCTTTCACATACATTCTTTCATTTAATCCTCTTATTAACAGGTGGTTTACTATTATCCTCACTATTTAACAGATGAAGGAATTGAAGCTTGAAAATAAAGGTTCTCAAACTTTAGTGTGAATGAGAATTATCTGGGATGTTTGTTAAAAATGCAGATCCCTGGATCCAACCTTCAGAAATTCTGGTTCAGTAGGTGTGCAGTGAGGCCCAGAATCTAAAATTTTCACAGGTATCCCAGGTGATTCAGATGCAGTGGTCTACAGGCCACACCGTGATAGACACTGATGAAGAATTAGCGACTTGCCCAGGACTCAGAGCCAGGAAGTGAAAGGTCTGCATCTAGGAGTCCTGCCTGCCAGAGTTGTGCTGGGAGCCTGGGTTTCTGCATTGGAAATAGGGGCAGCACTGCCTTCCCTCTTTCCCTCCCTCTAGGCCCATTGTGAAGACAGAAGGAGATAATGTAGGAGAAAGCCCTTTTTAAAATGTAGAGCTGGCAGCATTGTCAGAGATTATGCAAATACATGCAAATGAGCACCCATGGGCTTGGCTGTTCACTTGGGAGCTTGTGCTGGGATGTGTGTTTCCCTAGGTGGCTCAAGAAAGAATTTTGGTGGTGGGCATTGACCCCTAGTGGGCAGAGTTTTCCGCTGTAAAAGGGGCTGATCGAAATGGAAGACAGGCTGGGATTGGGACGAGATGGGACCAGAGGCCTTTTTTTCTTCCTGGGTTGTGTGTCCCCAGAGTTGAGGGTCCCTGACCATGGGGACTGACCAGGAGAGGGAAGCCGTGTGCCCCAGTGGCAGAGTGTATCTCTTTCCTCTGTGATCGCTGGTCAGCTCTCAGTTGCTCCTTTCCAGCCCATTGGCTGGAAAGCCTTTTTTAAAAATTAATTAATTAATTAATTTATGGCTGCGTTGGGTCTTCATTGCTGCATGCGGGCTTTCTCTAGTTGCGGTGAGCGGGGGGGGGGTGGAAGCCGTGTGCCCCAGTGGCAGAGTGTATCTCTTTCCTCTGTGATCGCTGGTCAGCTCTCAGTTGCTCCTTTCCAGCCCATTGGCTGGAAAGCCTTTTTTAAAAATTAATTAATTAATTAATTTATGGCTGCGTTGGGTCTTCATTGCTGCATGCGGGCTTTCTCTAGTTGCGGTGAGCGGGGGCGGGGGGTGCTACTCTTCGTTGCGGTGCGTGGGCTTCTCATTGCAGTGGCTTCTCTTGTTGCAGAGCACGGGCCCTAGGTGTGTAGGCTTCAGTAGTTGTGGCTCGTGGGCCCTAGAGCGCAGGCTCAGTAGTTGTGGCGCACGGGCTTAGTTGCTTTGCGGCACGTGGGATCTTCCCGGACCAGGGCTCGAACCCGTGTCCCCTGCATTGGCAGGCGGATTCTTAACCACTGCACCACCAGGGAAGCCCCCTGGAAAGCCTTTTATGTTGTCAGCCTCTGTTCCTCCTCCCTAATGAAGCCTGAGCTGGGGCTGAGCTTTACCGAACCCGGACTCTTCCTTGTTGAACCACCTGCTCTTTCCACATGGAGATGGTGCAGCAGGAAGGCTGGAAGTGATATTTGAAGATAGCCCACCCCCCGAGGAGGCTGCAGCGTCACCCTCCAACTTCTTTCCCCACCCATTTTTCCCCTTTCTCTTCTGCCCCATTTGCATTCAGACCTGTCTTTGGCCAGGATTGCTGGACGCCCGTATTCCAAAGCTGCTGAGACCCCGGGATTCTAGAGCTGCTTCTGTTCAGGAATGCCATTGTTCCCCCCACCCCCCACCCCAGCATCCCTGGGAATCGATACTAATTTCAGCCTCCGGTCCCTGACTCATTCTCTTCTCCTCCCTGACTCATAGGGTGACCTTGGGTTTCTGAAGCCCCTCTCAGTTGGGGAACTGTGCTGGCCACCATTTCACGCCATCTTGGTTTTAGGTGGGATGGGGTGGGGCAGGGCTTCGGGAAGGAGCCAGAGGGGAATGTTTCATCACTTTCTTTAAAATCACCATCTAAAGTCAGAGAGCTCTGTTTGCTTTGTAACTGCCTGGGCTGGACTCAGGCAGTCACAAACCAGACTTTTAAGAAGCCTCCCTGTTAATCCCCTGGAATTCATGAGTGCAAAATATGAGGGATTGTTCCTTCAGGCAAAGCATCCAGTAAGTGAGACCTCCAACCCCACCCTCCCTACTTTGGCTCTGTGGGAAGCTGCCACGGGGCAGAGGTAGGGGATGGGTACAGTCACCCTTGGCCAGAGGTTCTCTCTGGAGTGGCACTGGGGAGGCAGGGGTTAACCCTGCTTTGTCCTGGTTGATGGATTCTGGAATCATAATCAATTAGCTCTGCCGGGATGGAGTGAGGCCAGGCGAAAGCATTCAGATTGGTCTTTGTTCTGTGTCTTTGCCATCCCTGCCAGGGACAGCGGGGCTGTGGACATGTACCTCCTCCCCGCCAAGACCAAAAGACATAATGAAAGAATGCTGGAGGCTCTTTTGATGGCTGTTGATCCCAAAGCCCTCTCTTAGGGGGAAATAAGCAGCTTCAGCTCTTGGTTATTCAGACTATGAAACAGCTCATCCCCAAACATCACCCCGGGAGCTTGTACCTGCCTAATTCTGCTGGGCCCTGGGCAATCTAAACAAGAGTTTTCAGGAAACACTGACTAAAAGGGGGGCGTTGAGAGGTCAGAGGGGGGTGGGGACCATGGAAGAGCCCGAGATTTAACTTTGGGGGCTAGGTAAATTTAGTACAGGCAGTGGCAATGGCCTGTGATGAAAAACATTAGCTGCTGTTATTTTTAAAATTCTTAAAAAAAATTAATTAATTTGTTCATTTATTTTTGGCTGCATTGGGTCTTTGTTGCTGCACGTGGGCTTTCTCTAGTTGCGGCGAGCGGGTGCTATTCTTCGTTGCGGTGCATGGGCTTCTCAGTGTGGTGGCTTCTCTTGTTGCGGAGCACGGGCTCTAGGTGCACGGGCTTCAGTAGTTGTGGCACGCGGGCTCAGTAGTTGTGGCACGCGGGCTCAGTTGCTCCACAGCATGTGGGATCTTCCCGGACCAGGCCTCGAACCTGTGTCCCCTGCATTGGCAGGAGGATTCTTTTTCTTTTTTTAAAAAAAATTTATTTATTTATTTTTGGCTATGTTGGGTCTTCGTTGCGGTGCGCGGGCTTCTCGTTGTCATGGCTTCTCTTGTTGGGAAGCACGGGCTGTAGATGCACAGGCTTCAGTAGTTGTGGCACGTGGGGTCAGTAGTTGTGGCTTGCAGGCTCTAGAGCGCAGGCTCAGTAGTTGTGGCGCACGGGCTTAGCTACTCCGTGGCATGTGGGATCTTTCCAGACCAGGGATCGAACCTGTGTCCCCTGCATTGGCAAGCAGATTCTTAACCACTGTGCC
>NW_021145955.1:22378-35191 GCF_002837175.3 Physeter macrocephalus | reverse complement strand
GCGCAGGCTCAGTAGTTGTGGCGCACGGGCTTAGCTACTCCGTGGCATGTGGGATCTTCCCAGACCAGGGATCGAACCTGTGTCCCCTGCATTGGCAAGCAGATTCTTAACCACTGTGCCACTCGGGAAGCCCAGCTGCTGTTATTCTATTAGAAAGACTAATGGGTTATGGAAGACTGAGGCTGTTTCTGTAAAATGCATCCTATTAGAGGTATCCTGTTCTCTTGACAAGGTGGCAGCACCTAAGCAGGTTATCTGTACCCGGGCCCCTACAGGCTGCGCTACATGGTGAAGCAGTTGGAGAATGGGGAGGTAAACATTGAGGAGCTGAAGAAAAACCTGGAGTACACAGCTTCCCTGCTGGAGGCCGTCTACATAAATGAGACGCGGTGAGTGGTGACATGGGGCTGTGGGGAGAAACCCACACACAGAGGAGAAAGATACCAGACAGACACAGTGATTCATGGAGGGCCGGGGAGTCAGACAGAAACCTGACCCGGCCAGAGCAGGGAGGAGGGGCGGGAAGGCAGGTAGATCTATATAGGTAGAAATATCGGCAGAGGTACAGGCGTAGAGTTGCAGAGACAGAGACAAACACAGACATCAAGAAGAGAACACTGTTCCAGAGCTGGAAGGGACCTTAAAGCTCATCTAGTCCTAACCTTCTTCCCAGTGCGGAGGCCTTCCAGACCCGCACGCCCAGGATGGGAGCCACTGGTCACACATGGCTGTGGGGCTTGAAACTTGGCAAGTGTGAATTGAGATGTGTGTGTATGTAAAATACATGCTGGATTTCAAAAGATTTTGAAAAGAGAATGTCAACTATCTCATTAATATTTTTATATTGATTCCACATTGGAATGATAGTACTTTGTGTGTATTAGGTTAAAGAAACGTTATCATTAAAATGGATTTCACCTTTTTTTTTTAACCTTTGAATGTGGCCACTAGACAATTTAAAGTAACTTATACGTGGCTTGCATTTTATTTCTGGAGGACAGTGCTGCTGGTCTGTAGCATCCTCGAAGGGTGGTATCCATTCCACTGTCTGCTTGAATACTTCCAGAGTTGGGGTGCTCACTACCTCGCATAGTGACCTGTTTCATTATTGGAGACATCAGATAGAGAAACAGAAGTAAAAAGACTTAGCAAAAGAAAGGAAAGGGAGGGTCAGAGAAGGGAGAGAGCTGGTGTGAGAGTTTCCAAGGTGTGGCTGGGCCCGGGCCTCTAGGCTGTGGAAGCACCTGCCGTCTTTCCTCTGTGACTCCCCTTCTGGGGCCTCAGGCAAATCTTGGACACGGAGGATGAGCTGCAGGAGCTGCGGTCTGACGCGGTGCCTTCGGAGGTGCGGGACTGGCTGGCCTCCACCTTCACCCAGCAGGCCCGGGCCAAAGGCCGCCGAGCAGAGGAGAAGCCCAAGTTCCGGAGCATCGTGCACGCGGTGCAGGCTGGGATCTTCGTGGAACGGTGAGGCTCACCCACGCCCTGCCTGCTTCTACCCCTAGCTGTGTCCCTCGTTCCCAGACACCCTCGTCTTCCAGGACCCCACTGTACCACCAGCCCCACATGCCCACGGCCTATCCGCACAGCCTCGCCTGATCCAACCCCATTCCCAGACCTCACACCTGGGCTCCTTTTCGTTCTTCTCCCTCAGGATGTTCCGGAGAACGTACACCTCTGTGGGCCCCACCTATTCCACTGCGGTCCTCAACTGTCTCAAGGTGATCCCGGGGGTTTCAGGCAAGAGGAGAAGCTTGCGGGGGAGGTGTGGAACAGTCCTTGGGACTTTCAGACTCTTTACAGGATGATTTTTGCCTTCCCTTTTAACTGTTGTTTCCATATTCCTCAAAACGACTTTTCCCCACTCAAGAGGCACACTCCTGACTTCTTGTCACGCCCATACTGAATGATATCTGGGAAGAAAGAGGCCTATTTACCACTTCTTTGTTTTCCTGCTTCCCAAGCCTCTGTAATCATTGGGAAGTCCTCCTTGAAGTCTACCTGCAGCCCTTGCTGCTGCAGGGGATGTCCCCCTTGGGAGTCTCCCTGCCTAGTTCCTTGTTTCTCCACAGAACCTGGATCTCTGGTGCTTTGATGTCTTTTCCTTGAACCGGGCAGCTGATGACCACGCCCTGAGGACCATTGTTTTTGAGTTGCTGACTCGGCACAGCCTCATCAGCCGCTTTAAGGTTGGGCAGCATCCTATCCCTGCCTCTGGGTAGGATTCTCTACTCCCACCACCCTGTTCTCAAAGAGTCCCAACAAGCAGCAGATTCCATAGGCTCCCTGGCTCAGTCTCACTGTCAGGGAAGTCGCCCCGTGCACACCCCAGTCTAGCCTTTCCTTCACTTGCTGCAGTCCCAGCCTCTGGCGTCATGTATTGCTTTCGAGGGGAGGATTCTAGCCCTGCAACCGTCCAGCCTAGGATTCTGCACTCTCGCCCTTTGCTTGGTCCCCTAACTTGTCCTCTCCAGGCTGGCTGCAAGTTCAGCTCCCTGTTTCAGCCCTCCTGCCCCTGCCCATGGACCCTGGAGGCTTAGAGGCCAGATGCTCTCAGCTGGTGCCCTGCAGGACTAGCGTCTCTCCATTTGTTTCGGTGGCGGGGGTGGGGCTCTCCCTCCCCTCCCCCTCCAGCTCTAGTCTCTGTCCAGAGAATTTTAGGGAGAGGGTCAGCTCTTGGCAAGGCTAGGTAGGGCTGTAGGAGGGGAGGGAGGGTGTGAACTCGGTTTGCTCTTCAGTTTGGCTGGCCAGGAAGTGTACAGGATTAACGTCCTCTTCAGATCCTGTGCCAGGAGGGAGCGTCTTTTAGGAACAGGGGCTGGAAAAAGATCACTTGCACGTGGAAAAACCACACTTGGAAGTGGAGGGTGAGGGGGGCTGAGGAGTCGCCATGGGGATATTTGGTGAGCACTTGGGTGAGGGTGACAATAGGCGTTCGGGTGGAGGAGAACATGTGTGTTCTGAGGGGTTTGGGGGGGGGCGTCAAAGGAGTCCAGCTGGAGGGCCCCTCCCAGAGGGCTCTGGAAGGTCACCCGGCCACCTGTGCCTCCACTTCACTATAACAGACTAATGGTGCGTGAGAGCCTTTCCTTGACCCTTGACTCCTCCCTTTACAACTCCCAAGGGGTTTCCAGAACTTCCCTGAGATGCTCAGCTGAGATTTTCTTCAGTGCCTCCCTGAGCCCTGTTCTTCTGCAGTTGCGTTTTCTTCTTCTTTCCAATCCTGCCCTCTCCAGGACGGAGAACAGCAGGCTCTTATTTTTCCTAAGACTTTTCCCAGCTCATGTTTCTCCAGACTGGTTCTCAGGGCTTACTCCAGACACCAAGTTCTCCTACAGGTGCTTCCTCACCCTGAAGGACTGGTTCCAGGGAACTCCGAGAGTAACTGCATCACGTTGGGTTTGGCCTAGCCCCAGCCCACCTTGCTCCAAGGCAGTTAGAGAGAGAGGAGCCTTCTTGCTCTAGTAGTAGAGACCCCCTTGGAGCCGCCCTTTTCAAGCTCCGCATTCCCTTCCTGGGCACCCAGCTCCTCCCATGCTCCTCCCCTTCCCTTCCCTTCCTCCAGGGACACCATGGCAACGCAAAAGCAAGGGCGGTTGTCGTGGAAACAGTCCTTTAAAATTCCCTGAATTTGGGGCACAGCCCTCCAGGGGTTGGGGCGGGGGATGTTAGGGTCTGACTGACTAGTGGCACATCCTCTGTTGTCTCGTCACTACTGCGCATCTCTACAGAAGCTTCCTCAAGTCCTGAACCCCGCTCTCCTTGTAGCCTCAGAGATCTAGGGACAGGTACAGACACCAGCCCGGCCCTCTGGGAACCTTGGGCCTTTGAAGGAAGCAAACGTACCCCGGGGCATATGCAGAGGCCGAGACAGGATTGAGACAGGATTGAATAGCCCGCAGCCCGACAGAGCTCTGGCTCCTGGTGCTTGGGTGTGTGTGTGTGGTGGTCGAAGGGTGGGGAAAGGCTTCTCAGAGGAGGGGGTGATCCACATCTGGCTAGAGGGGCCTCTCTGGGTCATCTTATTCTTTCATTTGCTTCTGAGCCCCTCTCCATGGTATTGGCTTGGGGATGGGGTGAAGTGGTTGGAAGGTAGGAGGGAAACTTTCTTTCCTCTTCTTAAAAATCTCCAGGGAAATAAGTATAGCTACTCTCTAGAGAACACTTACTGAGTGCCTTGTGCTTATCTCGTTAAATTCAAGGTAGGTGGTATTATCTTCAGTCTGCAGTTAAGCATCTGAGGCACAGGAAGGCACGTGTCTTGCGCAAGGTCACACAGCCAGCAGGTGGTAGAGCCAGGATGTGAACCCAGGTTCACCCGACTGCAGAGCCAGCGCTCTCCTATGCCCTGTTGCCTTCCAAAGAAAGGGCCTCGCTGACCTCCGTCTTCGGCCGCCTGCCATTCCCTCACATCCTCCACAAATCTCGATTTCCTCTGTCCTACTGCAGATTCCCACTGTGTTTTTGATGAGTTTCCTGGATGCCTTGGAGACAGGCTATGGGAAGTACAAGAACCCTTACCATAACCAGATCCATGCAGCTGACGTTACCCAGACGGTCCATTGCTTCTTGCTCCGCACAGGGATGGTGGTAGGTGCCCTGGAAATCACTCTTCTGTGACACAGGGTCTTATGGCTGCAGAACCGGGGAGTCTAGACTTTACTCCCGTTTCCTTTTTTTTTTTCTGTCTTTGGTTCCTCTCCTTTGGCATCCCAAAGTCTTTAGAGATTCCGATTGGGCTTTACTCACTCTAGAGTGTTCCTGGGTGGAGCGTAACTTCATGGGCAGCGCTGGGGCTGTGTGCCGGGATGTGATGGGAATGTTGCGGGTTGGGATGGAGGAATGTCTTTGGCCATTCCGGCAGCTGAGAAACGTGGCTGCGTTAGCCCAAGAGCTGGCCTCGAAGAATGGAAGGGCTGGGCTGAGCAGTCCTGCCTGTGTGTGGAGGTCTTTGGGCAGCGGCCGGCAGGGGGTCCGCCCCCCTCATCGTCTGTCTCTTTCTCCCAGCACTTCCTGTCAGAGATCGAGGTCCTGGCCATCATCTTTGCTGCAGCCATCCACGACTATGAGCACACCGGCACTACCAACAGCTTCCACATCCAGACCAAGTGAGGGGTGGGGACGTGGCAGGGGCAGGAGGGGCCAAGTGGGGGTGCAGAGGGCCGGACACGGCGACTTGGGCTTTGCAGGTCAGAATGCGCCATCCTGTACAATGATCGCTCAGTGCTGGAGAATCACCACATCAGCTCTGTTTTCCGAATGATGCAGGACGACGAGATGAACATTTTCATCAACCTCACCAGGGATGAGTTTGTGTGAGCAGAAGCCAGGAGTGGGCATCCCTAGGGAGCCCCTCACCCCAACCCTCTTTTCCCACCTCCCGGAACTCCTGCCTAGCAGTGCTGATCAATACTTGGGTTCTGTCCTTTCAGAGAGCTGCGGGCCCTGGTCATCGAGATGGTGTTGGCCACAGACATGTCCTGCCATTTCCAGCAATTGAAGTCCATGAAGACGGCCTTGCAGCAGCTGGAAAGGTGAGATACGGTGGGGTGTGGCTGGGCATAGGCCAGAGTGAGGGGTGTGTGAATTGGGGTGGGGGGCGCATCCGCACGGGTAAAGGGTGTGACAAGTCTTTACCTGGATATAGAAACTCTCCTGGCTCCAGGTATCTGAGTGTATCTCGTGTATGTGATGTGTACAGCCCAGGCAGCCGGTCTACTGGAGAGCGCTTGGGCTGGGGGTCTGAGATGGGCATTCTCAGGGCAGCTTCAGGTCAGGCTTACTCTGGAATGTGATGGAAAAGCACTCAACCCTTTGGACTCATTTCTGTATCTGTGAAATGTGAAAATGTAATGCTTCCCTCCACAATAGCTTGCCACCAGTTCCTACTCTAATAGGGCTATTGGGAGAGTCATGTGAGGTTAAAAAAAAAAAAAAAAAGCACAGAAGAAATGCCATAATTACATCTAATGTTTCTTAAAAGTGGGTGGGAGTATATAAATGTAAGGGAGAACAGCCTGTGTTTGTGTGTCCTGAAGGTGTGTGTTAAAAAGTGTATGGTGGGGCTTCCCTGGTGGTGCAGTGGTTGGGAGTCCGCCTGCCGACGCAGGGGACACGGGTTCGTGCCCCGGTCCGGGAGGATCCCACGTGCCGCGGAGCGGCTGGGCCCGTGAGCCATGGCCGCTGGGCCTGCGCGTCCGGAGCCTGTGCTCCGCAACGGAGAGGCCACAGCAGTGGGAGGCCCGCATACCGCAAAAAAAAAAAAAAAAAAAAAAAAAGTGTATGGTGTCTGTGTGTGGGAGAGTGTGCAGTGTCCGAGCGTGTCATTGTTGGGAAATAATAATAATAATAATTATAGATTACATCTACCGAGCACTTATTAGGTGCCAGACACTCTTCTAAATACTTATATGCTGTATGTCATTTAATTCTCAGAACAGCTCTATGTGGCAGATTCTGTTATTATTTCCACTTAGGATGGAGGAGAATGAAATATGTAAATTTTAAGTAACCTGCTCTTCGTCACACAGCTGGTGTGTGATAAGTATAGTGGGGATTCGAACCCAGGCCCTTTGATTCTGAGAGCCTGGGCTGCTTCCTATACATATGTAAATGTGTGTGTGTGTGTGTGTGTGTGTCTAGCCTCACAGGGTGTTTGAAGTTTGATCTGAGAGAGGGTGTGTGATGGGAAGTTAGGAATGGTCCAGGCTTCCTTTTCCTAAAAGATCAGTCTCCCTCCCCTTGCCATCTGCCGCAACAGGATTGATAAGCCCAAGGCCCTGTCTCTACTGCTCCATGCTGCTGACATCAGCCACCCAACCAAGCAGTGGTCGGTTCACAGCCGCTGGACCAAGGCCCTCATGGAGGAATTCTTCCGCCAGGTACGAGGCCTCTTTGCCTGCCCCCTCCCCCCCGCCCATGGGGCCTTCGCTCCCCTTTGTTCTCCAAGTTCCCTGTTCCTACCCCAGCTCCTCATTCAGTGGCCTGCAGCTGCCACCCTGATCCCAAACCCATGGGATATAATGTCATCTCCGAAGAGCTCAACAGTAATTGCTGGCAGTGGCATTTGCATGCCACTCATTTCCAGGTCAAAGGCACAGAGTTCCCTCTTCTCCCCCCGCAGCCCCTTCTACCCCCAGCTGCACCTCAATCTGGTAGACTGAGGTGCTTCCCCCCCGCCCCGTCTGCTCCCCCAGGGTGACAAAGAGGCAGAGCTGGGCCTGCCCTTTTCTCCGCTCTGTGACCGCACTTCCACTCTCGTGGCACAGTCCCAGATTGGTGAGTGTCCCTTCCCGCAGGGAGGAGAGAGTTGCGAAGGCTAAAGGATGCTGGCTGGGCCGGGTCAAGACCTCTCCAAGTCCACATCCTTCAAAGCCATTCTTCCCACAGCGGCAAGCCCGCTGTGCTAGAGCATGGGGTCCTGGGGTGGAGTTCTCTGGGGTGGCAAAGACATCATCACAAAGGCTGCCCCCACCGGGAACCTTTCAGCCCCAGGTGACCCTGTTTAACGTGCAGCCGGGGGCACAGCTGTGCCGGTCATATCCTCTGCCCAGGCCCCCAGGTCAGATGGCTCCATTGCGTTACCCCTGCACCGCAGGTTTCATTGACTTCATCGTGGAACCCACGTTCTCTGTGCTGACTGATGTGGCCGAGAAGAGTGTCCAGCCCATGGGGGAGGAAGACTCCAAGTCTAAAACCCAGCCCAGGTGAGGGTGGCCGCAGCAGCCGGGGGCCCCCAGAGAGCACTGACTCCCAGGGAGGAGGTACAGGTATGGCGGGCGTGGAGAAGCAGGCGACTCCAAAAGTGGGAGCCCCTCTACTGCGAGTCACACACAGGGGCGGAAGGATGGGAGGCAGGGAGTGTGGTCTGCACCTCTGTTCCCTCCACCGTATTTATATCTCTCCCATGAGCTCTGTCTTTATTGCCTTTCTGCTAATCTGCTTTTATTTTCCTTCTAGTAGGAGGGAAGGTGTGGAGAGGGATGGGGACTGCAGGTACCTAGCAGAGGGAAAAGAGGAGAAGGCTGAGGCTCCCTGAGCCTACTGGTCTTCTACCCCCTCTACCCCGAGGGCTGTGAAGATGGCCCTGGGGTGGGCAGGGCCTGACCTCTGCAATGTTGGGGGTCTGGCTTTTAGCTTCCAGTGGCGCCAGCCTTCTCTGGATGTGGAAGTGGGAGACCCCAACCCCGACGTGGTCAGCTTCCGCTCTACCTGGACCAAATACATTCAGGAGAACAAGCAGAAATGGAAGGGACGGGCGGCAAGTGGTGGGTCCATTGGGAGGGTGAGGCCTTGCGGGGAGGATGGCTGATGCAGCAGTAGCGGGTCCCTTTTCCTTAAGCCTGTCAAGCAACCCTTTGTCTGACTCCTTCCCTGAGTTGGGAAGGGAACCGGCTAGGCTGCAGTAAGATCACAGGAACGACTGACTGGCTGACTGGCCTGGACTGTTCTAGAATGCGGACTTGAGAGAGGATAGGGACAGCCACATGCCACGACCCGAGGGACCCCATACACATTGCAGTCTGTCAGTGGTGCCCTGTGGATGTGCTAACCTGGTGGCCCTGGCTGGGACATCTCTTCCTTAACGTGCGAGTTGCGGGCTGTGCATTTTAGCAAGGTTGGAGAGGCTCTCCCCAGGTGGGCAATGGGTTGAACATAGCTCAGCTTGAAGGAAGGGGGATGTGTGAGAATCCCTTGCTTGTCTCCACATATTCCTTGGGTTTGGGGGAAACATACTGCTTGGTCTGGTCCCAGCTTCCTTCATGCCCCTTTGCAGGCGTCACCAACCAGATGTCCATTGACGAGCTGTCCCCCTGTGAGGAAGAGGCCCCAGCCTCCCCTGCCGAAGATGATCGCAACCAGAACGGGAATCTGGACTAGCCTGGGGCCGGCCCAGGTGAGCCTGTCGCGGTGGGCGGGGAGGGGCTTAAGGCTCTGCAGGGAGTTGGGCCAGCGGGGTGTCCCACAGGCCTCTTTGAAGGGTCATCTCTGGGGTTCAGTGGATGCAAGGCGGTCCTTCCCTCTTTCCCAGCGGGGATATGGAGGAAGTGAACACACAGACCCGAGCCGGGGCCTGAGTGGAGAGCAGAGTCCTCCCACCTGCAGGAAGAGAGGAGTGGGGCTGAGCAGCTCCTTTGTGAGGGCTTGGGGAGAGGCAGCAGCCAGGGCCCAAGGCTCCGGGAGGTCAGCTGGGCGTGACTTTCGATCCAGCCCCGCTCGCGCCCTGGCTGAGCTCCTTCTGCAGGGCATTTTTTGCTCAACCGTAAGCGGGACTGAGTGGGGATCCAGTGGGACCCGAGGAAGGTAAGTCAGGCTGCAGACGAAGTAGATCAGAGCACCGAGGTGTCTCCTCTTGCCCCAGGTCTTCACCGAGTCCGAAGTGATTGATGTCATCAGCACCATCCATCGGGACTGGCTCCCCCATCTGCTCCAAGGGAGCATGGACGTCGAGGAACAGACAACCCACCCGAAGGACAGATGCCAGAGATTGCGGGATTGGGGAAAGGGCCTGTCCCCACCCGACACCCACTGGGGCGCACTTTAATCTCCCGGCGGCAAGACTGGGGAACTTCAGGCCCCCAGCGGTCACTGTGTCCACCCTCCCTGCCTCTGGACTCTCCCTATGGCCAGATGATCGGCTGGAGGGAGCTTCCTGGAGGCTTCCCAGGGCCTGGGGGGCAGGGTTGGAGATGCCAGCCCCCTGGGTCCTCCCCCATCCTTTTTGCCTCCAAGTTTCTAAGCAATACATTTTGGGGGTTTCCTCAGCCCCCACCCCAGATCTTAGCTGGCAGGTCTGGGTCCCCCTTTTCCTCCCCTGGGAAGGGCTGGAATAGGATAGGAAGCTGGGGGTTTTCAGAGCCCTATGTGAGGGTAGGGGAGTGGGCTCCTTCAGGGCATGGTACCTTTCTAGGGCCTGGGAATGGGGGGCATCCTCTTTACCCCAGACCTGCACTGCTTCAGTCTCATCCCCAGCCCAGACCCTGCAATCTTCCCTCTCTCCCATTCTGAAATGGTGACTGGGGGAAGAGGAGCCATTGCCACCAGGGGGCTGAGAGGAGGCCTTTCCTGGGGTCCCCAAGGACTCGGGACCGGTCTAGGCCCCTGGGGCTCGTCACCTGCCCTGGCTGAGTCCTGAACCCTTTGCCTCCTTCCTCTCCCCTGGGGCTGGGAGGCTCCCATCCGACCAATGTCTGTAAAGTGCTTTGAAGTCTCCCCAGCAAAGCACCTTCGGGATACATCCTACGATCACAGGCGGGGAGAGCTGGGTTGGGGTCAAGGGCGCATGGGGAGGGTGAGGTGTAACCCAGTAATCCTGTGTTGCTGACAGAGAGGGTCACTCCCCCTCCTAGCCCCGGCCCCAGAGGCCCCTCTCCAGGACAAGTGGGGAGTGGCGGGTAGAAGGCAGATGGGCAGGGGCTCAGGGCTGCTGCTCTCGTGTCCTCTGGAGAGAGCCCAGCCAGGCCCCTGCCCCTTCCCCTCCTCAGGCTCCTCTCACCCCGCTTTGTCCCAGGAAGGGCCCAAGTCCAGGTGACGGCCCTCCTCCTTTCTTGTACCAACCTTGCATTTGTACAGTGGGCCCTGTTCCTGTGAAGTCATATCCATGGTTTCTTAGACCTGCCACCTGCCACTTGTCCCTCCTACCCCACTCTGAGTGGGGCAGAGACGCATGAGACTCACCCCCGCCCTTGGTCTCCCAGAATCCTGCTATAGCCAGAGATCAATAAAGAAGGGAGACCTGGCCTGGCTGTGTGTGTTGTTTGCCGGGTGAAAGTGCACTGGGCATCTTCACGTGCACTGTCTCTTCAAGCTGATGAAACCCTGGTGCGGTGTTCATCCTGTTATATATGGAGGCCCAGAGAGGTGAGGTCTTGCCTGAGGTGCACAGCAAGGGTGGCAGAAGGGGACCTTACACTTCTGAAGTTCTTTTTTCTCTCCATCACACTACTTCTTCAGTAAAGAGGGGTGAATCTCCCCTCCCCTCCTCTCTCCACTGCCTGGAAAAATCAAAAGCAGTAGACAGGAGAGGCCTGGCTACGGGGTCTGAGGAAGGTTCTTCACTTCTGCTCAGCTTTCGTCGTTTACCCTGGCCCCTTGGTGTCTTGGACAAGGGGGAGAGGTGACCTTTCCAGTTCCTAGCAAGGGCCTCTTCGTGAATAGCCACTGTGTCCTCAATCTAGCTTGGCTAACAGGTTGGAATCTGGGTGGTGCTCTCCGCACAGCTGGAGAGGGAACACATCCTGAAGCTTGGGAATCACTGAGGCTTGGAGGGCAGGCAGGGAGGCATCCACGCAACGCCCCGCCTCTTTCCCATGGGCCAAGTGCTAGGGTGCAGTTCCCGGCTTTGTCCAGCAGATGGCGCCCACAGCAGCGTCACAGCCAGCCGGGCCTTAGCGCGCCAAGGCTTCAGGGCAGCCCTGCCAGGTGGTTGTAGGGCAGCCCTGCCAGGTGGTTGTATCTTTTCATCAATATGAAGAGAGCCTGGGGCCATCCTTCCTTCTTGGTACCCCGGAAGTCAGTCCTCCTACCTATCTGACCCTCAGCTCTCTTCCCCCAGCAAGTCAGGGCAAGGCTGGGGAAAAACTCCTCCCTTCTCAAGGCTCCTGCCCAGCTTCCTTATTTCCTCCTTTCTGGAGGCAGCTGGGCAAGAGGGAGAGGGGCTATAGAGAGGGCAGGACAAGACGGGAGGGAGAAAAGATTCTCCAAGTTGGGAAAGAAGGAAAATACCAAGGACTTAACACTAAATTTATCACTTTTAAAAACAAGAGATTTTCCCCAAAAGTGAAGAAATAAGAAACAAATACAGTGTCCGTGCATTCCCAACTGCAGTCTTGATTCCAAGATACCTCCTTCACTCTCAGACCTGTTGCGAGGGAAGCGGGTAGAAAGAGAAAGTGAGAGGCCTGAGGTCCTATTGTCCCCTCCCCTGCTGGTGTGCCCAGCCATCCCGTTAGGCATCTAACTTCTAATGTCTGACACCAGTCCCTGGCCCCGTGTCCAGTCTACACAGGGGAGGGGAGACTGTAAAATCAGAGCTCACAGGGTTATTTCATCAGTGTCTGCATTCCAGGCAGGACCACTGCTCACCAGCCTGGACAGGTGAGGATCTCCCTTTCGGTCCCAAATGCCCTTTATCAGAAAATCCATGGTCTACTTCCATCGCCCATTCCAGGAGCCAGAAATCCTCAGACAGAGTCTAACCTCAATCCCTCCTGCTGCACTTTCATCCCATTTCTCTTTGTTCGTCCTTCCGGGGAGATGCAAATCCTCTGGCCACAGAGGACAGCTTTTCAGTGACTGAAGCTGGTCCTTTGTCCCCCTTTTCCTTGACTCCAGATCTTAGCCCTCACCCTCTCCACACAGCCTGCTCTCCTGCAGACTGGACAGCCCAGCCCTGGGGTCTTACCGAACTGGCTCCCTGGGAATCCAATGGTGGTCTATGGGTTGAGGGTTCCTCTGTGCTGGGTTTCTCACTGCCCCTCTCCTGAGTGTTAGGAATGGATTCTGCAGGCTCTGAGGAGGGAGAACAGGTGGTGGGAGGGACAGGTAGTATTCACGAGGGCTTGGAGAGAGGGAGCTGCTTCTGTTCACCCTAGCCCATACTTCAGTGACCCCTGAGAGGAGCCCAAGACCAAGCGGAAGGCAACGGGGCAAGACCAACAGGGTTTCCTCTGGTCACAATGACTACTTTGGTTCACTATTTTTTAAAAATCTGCAATCGGAAATCGAAAAAAAAAAACCCTCTAAAAAAAAAGCTTAGGGCTTCCCTGGTGGCGCAGTGGTTGAGAGTCCGCCTGCCGATGCAGGGGATACGGG
>NW_021145955.1:19325-22095 GCF_002837175.3 Physeter macrocephalus | reverse complement strand
GAGGCCACAACAGTGAGAGGCCCGTGTACCGCAAAAAAAAAAAATAAAAAAAAAAAAAAAGCTTAAAATTTTGGGTATGATCTCAAAGTGTGGCTAAACCTGACCTGAACAGAGATGAGCTTTTGATAGCCTATTTATACCACTTAGTGTGACCATTCATTTCCCTGCAGAAATATTCATGTGTTTGATTACAGGGGGCTCTGCTGGGGGTACTATGGAACACATGGTGTATATACCGTGTCATCTTCATAAAACTGGAAAAATTCTGACTTCTGGCCCACATCTGGGATAAGGACTCACAGACATGCAGGTTCCACTTCTTGCATACTTTGTGTTCACTGCTGGGCTAAGGACCAGTCTCACTGAATTTTCACAAACAACCCAATGCAATAGGTGCCATCATTATCACTTTACTGACTGAGGTTAAGGTGCTCAAGACCTCTGGGCTGATAAAGTGGCAGAGCCAGGATTCCAGCCCGTGAAGGCTGCTCCCATTCTGGCGGGCTCCCCCCGATACAATAGGGAGCTCTGAAGTCCAAGTTGGGAGGGGATGGTGTCATTCAGTAAAGAAAGATAAAGAGATGCAAACACACACCATCCATGCAAAGATTCCATACTCTCAGGACAGTTTCTGGCTACTGCTAGGCCCCTCCCTACAACGGGTAAGGCTGGCCTCCCCTGGGGTTGGTCCCTCCCCAGCCTGAACGTACTGTGTGCTTTCCCAGAGGTGCCCAGCCACGACTCCGCTGCTGTGTCTCTGATCCCAGGTGGGCAGGACTCCTGTGTCCCTGTGCCCTCAGCGGCTCCTTCAGGCTCCTCTCCCTGCTGCTGTTGCCCCAGGTGATGTTCAACCATCATCTGGAGCTCTGAGGGCAAACAGAAAGGGAGAGAGCATTGGACGTGACTGTCCAGTCTCCTCCATGGACCCTCAGATTTGACAGCCCCACTCGAGGGCCAGCACACACTGCCCGTGTGGTTTGACTGTCCTGTCTGAGATTGAACAAGGAGGGACATCTGCTGGGCAGTAAGGAGGGGCTAAAGCTAGACAATAAAATGTACTTTTTTCAAAGGTAAGGGAGGGGAAAGGAAGAGCCTTTAAGATCAAAAGATCTTCCTGACTTTCTGGGATACCTGGTCTCCTTTGGGGGCAGGAGAAAAGACTCAATTTAGATTCAAGAAATATTTGAGTACCTCCTCTGTGCTGTGCACTATGCCGGGTGAGTTCACATACTTTATTTAACTGCCAAAGTGAGGTAGTATTCAGAGCCCCTGTAGGTTAAGCAGGTTCTCCAAGGCCACCCAGCTAGTGGGTGGCGGAGCTGGAATGCAGCCCCGGGTGGTCCAGCAAACAACTCTCCTTTAATAAAGGCAGATTTAATGACTTCCCAAGGATTCCTTCCAAAGGGGTCATCCGGGCCACTGCTCAGCATCAGGCATAGCGGGGAAGGGTCTTCCGAACCTTTCATTGTGGGTGTGGTCCTCATCATCTTCTTCTGTTGCCGTGGAGACATGGACAAAGTGGACTGTGAAGGGCACAGAGCACAGGTGGGCGTCCGCCCTTCTCGCCCTCCTCCCTGCCGTGCCATGCTTTGGGATGGAGACTGGGGGTAGGTGTGGGCTTCAGCAAGCGGGGGAAGAAAACTCCTGCTTCCTCGGCCCCCACCCCCATGATGGTGAGCAAGGAGACCGTGTATGGGAGAACGTAGAGGACCATGTGTGTCCATCCAATCGAGAACATGTTGGGGGTGGGGTACAAGAAAGAGGGAGACTAAAGGTCCTACAGATGGGGGAGTTGAGGAATACTCTTCTAATGGGTCTGGGGGTTCTCTGTGCTGGGCTGAGTGGGAGGGGCCAGCTCACCTTGAGATGCGGGTTGGGGACCCGGTCTTCGTCCACCTCTGAGGGAAGGAGGGAAAGGAGAAAGTGATGAGGATGGGAAATCCAGGGGGTCCCGAGACTGACTTCCCAAGGGGAGGAGCCTCGGCAATCACCTCCTTCCTGATCCGTCCCTCCCATCTGCCCCTAGGAAGCTGGCCCTGATGGTGGCTGTCCCCAGCCTCTTCCCTCCAGCTCCTTCCTGCTCCGCTGGCTGCCTTACCTCCTGCTTATAGTCCCGTCCTTGCCTCTGTGCTCAGTCTGCATCTACATCCTTGCCTCAGACCTGGAGGTTCTCGAAGGCAGGGTTTGTGGTCCTTTTGTCCTTTTCCTCCCTGTCTCCTTCCAATCAGCCCCCCCACCCCCGATCCAGAACTGAAACATGCCTAGGAGGGAACACCGGATAGAGAACAGCAAACTTATCCTGTGCAGGGCCCAGGACAGTCCTTTTTAGTAGTTGGAGGAAAGTTGGAGACTCAGGTATCCTGAATTCCAGTCCGGCTTATTAGCATCACTACCTCTCTTCCACTCTCCCGCCAGCGCCCCTGACATTCTCTGAGACCTTGTTCTCTCCCCAGACCTTGATGGAGACACTGGTGACCAGAATGCCAGCTGCTCCCTGAGCTGTTTCTAACATTCCCCTTCCCCTCTGGGGGCCATGAGAATAGCTGATGGCGGCGGTCCCTCCCCCCTCACAGCTGTCACCGCCTCTGGCGGTGGGGGCAGCAGCCTCTCAGTTGCTGGAGAAACCTGAAAGGCCGTTGCCACAGCAACCAACACTCCGTTGACCACCCCAGCTCCTGGGGGGCTTAGGAACCAGGTTGTCTCCCCCCCCCCCCCCCCCCCCCCCCCCCCCCCCCCCCCCCTTCCCCACCGCCGCCCAGCCCCCCCCCCC
>NW_021145955.1:12065-19285 GCF_002837175.3 Physeter macrocephalus | reverse complement strand
CACCCCAGCCCCTGGGGGGCTTAGGAACCAGGTTGTCTCCCCCCCCCCCCCGCCCCATTCCTAGCACTGCTCTGTCTTTCCAAAGCAGAGGAAATCCTCCTGCTAACCCAGCCACCACTCCCCTGCCTCCAGGACTGAGGAGACCGCGGGCTCCTCAGATGTGCCCTCCTGTCTAGCACCCACCTTCTCTCACTGGGACCCAGCTGTCTTCAGCAGCCCCCACTCCCTTCAGCGACCCATCCTGGGGTTACCTGGGGATGACTGGTCACTGGTCAGCACGAGGGTGGCAGGGGTGGGGCGGCGCCTCCGGATCTGAGGGAAGAGGTCGAGTACACGTGGAAGCATCACAGCCCCGCGCACACTCAACAACATAATCCAGGCCGCCCACTTAGCACACCTCCAAAAGTGCCACGTTACACTGAACCCACGGTCTCCGGGTGGACGTTCTTGGGCCCGTCCCTCTGCCCTGGGGACCCAGAAGAACACCTCCACTCCCTGCTTCCCCCAACCCCCTTTCTGTCTCCGCATCTCCCCGGGTCCTGGCCCCAGCTCTCCATCTCAGCAGCTATATCTGCGCTAATGCATCGATCTCTGGCCTGTTGTCCTTCCATCCATCCTGGATCAATGGTCAGAAATAACCCGAGAGGGCACAAAGCTTTCCCCTTAGTCTCCCAGCCCACTCCCCAAACAGCGGAAAGCTCCCCTCGATCCTCACCCAGCCTGGGAGGACAGCACAGAGAAGGTAGGTCTGAACGTGCCTTCACCTGGCCCATGCCCCTCCCTCCCTCATCTCCTCCCTATCCTTGTACACGCTGCCTTTCTGATTTGTCAGGAAATACGGCCTGGAGAAATCCTTGTCATGGTAAATATAATATGAGGAGAAGCGTGAGGCAGGACTCTGGTCAGGGACTAAAGTTAAGCTGAAAAATCTTCTCCTGGGCTCTGGGGTCCCATTTTAAGAAAGTAACAGATAAGAGCGGATTGACTGCTGGGCCTCTGAGCCCCCTCTCCCCGCCTCTGTTCTTTTGTCTTGTTGCCAACAAAGTTGATGGTTGTTGAAGTCAGTCCAAGGACTCTTGGGACACGTAGTTTTTTCCGTTTCTCTGGAGGCTTGAAAGTGAAGGGTACCGTGGGGTTGGAGTCCCTGCAGCTCCCTCCAGGGCAGAAAGTGGGTATCAGCCCTAGCTGGGGGCAGGGTTAATCTGAGAGAAGGACACCTCAAAGAAGAAATGGGTACATAGAATGGGGGTAGGTTGGGGTAGGGACTGTTTCCTTAGGAGAATCCAGCAGTATCAGTTTTTGGTGGCATTTCAAGGTCCCTGGCAATACCAGTTCTGTGTGTGTGTTTGTGTGTGCATACAAGCATGCACTGCATAGACATTATTTGTGAGTCCGTCGCTGGCTATTCCTGGTACAAATGTGCTGGGGGCCAGCAGGTGGGCAAGTGTGCTTCGTGCATGTGGGGTGAGGCCATCCTTCTCCTAAGAGAGGACTCCTCTCTATTTCTTTCCTGCCCTGGGGGAGGGGAGCTGAGACAGGGAGAGGGTGCGGTGGGGGTGGGGATTAATGGGGGTTGGGAGCCTGAGAAGGAGTCTGCAAGTTTGACAGAAAGGGCCTCTGAGAGGGCAGCAGGGCTCTGTGATCTTGGACAGGTCCCTTAACCAATTTCCTTGCCTTGGACAAGATTTCTAAGTACTCAGAGTCCTTGAGAATTCTGGTGTCCTACAGCAGGAGGGAGTAAACTTAGACTTCCTGAAGTACCTCCCAGGCACCTGAACTACTAGCAAATGAGTAGGCGTTCTCTTACTTTCCTTGCCCCGATCACAAATCCTAGTTCTCAAGGACACTTGGTGCCTTTGCCTCTGATTTCTTTCCAAATCAGTTATGCCAAGGACCTGGTAGTTGTGGGCACCCCTCCATCCCCTGCCACTCTGTGCTCCATAACTCAGAGTTTCCAACCCCTGCCGCCCTCTCATGTCAGTCTGGGTTAGGTGTTCCTGCCAAGCCTGGAGCTTTTTGCCTACACGCTTGGGTAACACAGCAAGGGGGGCTGAAGTTAGACTGCAGGTAGAATTTCAGGCTGAGCAGACACAGATTTCTGAAGATGAGAGAAAAGCAGGCTGAAGTCCTAGCTCTTTTTCCCTCTGCCTCTATAGCACTGCCTCATCCTCCTCCCCTGCTCCCCAGAGCCCTGGGCCAGCTGGCCTGCCCTCCCCCAACACACACCTACACCTGCCACATCTAACACCAAACAGAGGCAGGTGTCAGGCATGAGCACTGGCTGTGCCAGTGGAAGGCATTTCTGCTTGGAACCTCACCCCTCAGCCCGTAGCTCACACTCCTGGGCCCTTTTCCCTGGGTCTGAGGTTATCTTAGCCAACCCCCTGCCTCTAGGCATAATAGCCTTTTTTCTGACCCCAAGGGGACGCTCTCCATGCTCCTGGCTCTCCACCCTCCTCGTCCTCAGGAGGTTTGCAGTCTCACCACCCTCCCTCCTACTGTCACACCTTAGAGGTCTGGAGATCCGGCTCCCCCCACAAGCCAGGGAGAGGAT
This sequence comes from Physeter macrocephalus, assembly GCF_002837175.3. Classification (NCBI taxonomy): domain Eukaryota; kingdom Metazoa; phylum Chordata; class Mammalia; order Artiodactyla; family Physeteridae; genus Physeter; species Physeter macrocephalus. Next base: position 16,731 of record NW_021145955.1, on the reverse strand, counting down.
GGAGACACAGGTCCCTAACCCCTGCCCACACTTTGGGAAGCTAACGTTATAGGGAGAGCGTGTGTACCCAACCTTTCCCTTCACATCAGACCTTCTTCCACCAAACAGCTGGAGCAGCATAAAGAACACTCTCCCCAGCCCATCCCAAGAGGGCAGAGTTTTCTCAGGTGGGGAGACCCAGCCAGAGCCCTGGCAGCCGGTAGGGGGAAACAGAAGTGACCTTGTGGGAAATGGATAGTCTCTAGGAACAGGGATGTCTAGGCAAATGGATAGAGAACGTGAAAAGAGATGGAGCAATGAGCAAATGAGCAAATATTTGGCAAATGGGCTGTAGTAGCGACCACGGGTGGTCACCGTCTCCACGCACATGCTCACTCTCCCTGATACACACACTTGCTCACACAGTCTCATACACTGCCGCCTCTGCCAGCCTGCTCGGAGCTAAAAATAGGCCAGGCCGGGAGGCTGGGCCAGGGCCCTGGACTCCCACCCCTTGAGCCCAGGCCAGCACAGTGCTTCTCCCTTGCCCACGCCCAGCTAGGACCCCAGCCCCGAGAAAGCCCTCGTTTCACGCTCCCCAGGGCCATTCTCTCCATGCCCTCCCCTTCCCGCCCCCCCCACCCCATTTATCGATCCAAAGGGCAGGAGATGGGAATAAGGACCCAGTGTCCAGACCTGCAGAGCCCGGAGTCAGCCTGTAGACAGGACCACTCCTCTCCCCCAAACCCCGGCCCTCGCAGTTTTCCTCAGCCCCTTCTTGTCCTCACCCTCTGGGGTCCGGCAGGGTCGCCCCCAATTAGGAGAGGGCTGGGGGCACTCTTTCTCCTCTTTCAACTCCCTCCATTACCTGCCCTCTCCCTTAGGCCCTCCGACACCTTTGGGCGCCCCTACCGAGCTCAGAAACTCTGGCAGGGGGTTGACTGGGTGGGGGATGAAAGACTGGCGAAGGGGGAGGGGTCGTGTCCTCAGGCAAACCCCCTCCCCCAGGGCTGGGGAGGCAGGGAGCGACTCTCGCGGGGACCGGCTTCGAGGGCAGGCGCTCGTCCTTCAGTCCGTCTCGAAGAAGCACAGACGGGGAGATGGGGCTTCCACGGTGGGGGAGGGGAGAGAAGACCCCCCCAAACAGCGCGCCGGCGCTCGCAGGGGCGCACCGCCAAGGGAGGACTGAGCGGGGGTCTCGGATCGCACAGTCCAGGGGTCTCTCGTCCTCTGTGGGGCGAGTTCCCTGCCGCCCCGCCCCGCTCCGCACCTGCTCCGCCGCCTCGGGGTCAAGGTGCGGCTCTAGCAGCGGGACGGTGAACTGGATCTTCCGGGGGCTGTGGTCTTGCTCCATGGCTGGGGCGGCGGCCGCTGGGCCGGCGGCGGCGGCGGCGGCGGGCGGGCAGGCGGCGGACTCGGGGCTGGGGCGGGAGCGCTCCCTCTTCGCTCCGCTCCGGCCCGGCCCCAGCCCGGCGCGCTTGGCTCTCGGCTCCCGGCTCAGAGCTCCCGGCTCGCTGCCCCGGGGACTCCGCGGCCGCCGATTGGCTCGTCCCCCGCCCCTCCCGGCCCCCTCCCCTTCCCCACGCCCGGAGCCTTAACCCCGTGGTGGCTGCGCCGCCGGCTGACAGGGGTCACCGCCCCGCTGGGGGGCGAACCTGGGTCCCGGTCGCGGTGGACACAAACCGGATGGTTATCCGGGGATCCTCAGAGTTCTGGGCGGGGAGTGGAGGTGGGGAGCGGCCACGAAGAACTTCTCCAGGCTGGGGCAGAATTGAGGGGCTGGGAATGTGGAGGGGCGCTGCCAGAGAGGAGGCTGCAAACACTAGAGGAAGATTTCCTTTCTGATCTTAAAGGGGTCGCCTCATAGAGAAAAGAAAGAAAGGGGATCTAGGCTTGCAGCAGGAGGGATTAAAGTTAGACCAGGAGAGGGACTTTCCACTGAGAGGAAACCGCTAGAGCGGAGGTGGAAACTTGGAGGGGAGGCGTGGGGTCTGGGCACAGGTCTGGGTTCACTGTGCAGAGAGAGGGGGAACCGAAGACCTTAGAGGGTATCCAGAGCCTCTGTCTTGAAGTGCTGATGGCAGTGGGTGGAGGGCTCAGGGAGCAGGACCATCTGGGACTCAGCAGAAGGAGAAATGGGGTGGGGAGCCAGTAATGCTTGTGAAATAGGTTTCTCTTCTTGCTTGCTAAATTCTGGGGATGTGAAGCAGGTGAAAGGCCTGCCAGGGGAGAAGTCTCCCCGGGGATGGAGAGGGAAACATCTTTGGTGGGGTAGCTTGTTTATAGGTGGGGTAGCTTGTTTATAGGTGGGGTTGGTTTCCAGTTCCACTATTGGCAGAATAATGACAAGGGTCTGCTGTAACTGAAGGGATGGAGGTGAGACTATGTGAAGAACTTACTAGTTTGGTGTAGGACCAAGATGTCAATACTAGTGAGTGAGGGAGATAGGATATTCACTGGAGCTGGTGGGTACTCTGCCAGGGGCTGGGGGCCACTGGGTAGAGGGAGGAGAGGTGCTGGGCACTGAGGAGGGGCAGGGCTGGATGCATCTTTGGGGGAGGAGAAGAAATGGACACAGAGAGTTCTGAGGGAGGGGTTGGGCAGAGGCCAGGGCCAGAGCTCTGTTTCTTTAGTCTTAAACTGAGCAACTGGCACGTTGCATACAGATTGATGCCTGGTTCTCTGGAAACCCTGGGATCATCCTCTCCTCTAAGTGGTCAGGCTAAATCCTCAGTTGCCTCCTCTTCCAGGCAGCCCGTCCCTGGCCTGGATTTCACATTGCCCCTTTCCGTCTTACCTCCCAAAATAACCTCCCCTGCCCTTCCCCCTAACCGTATCCCTTTACACAAAACAGGTCTGGCTCACTTTTCTCAGGGCAAGGCTGGGGTTATAGGGACCCAGTGGTCCAGCCAGACCTCTATCTGCTGTTAATTCGCCCCTGTTTTGCTGTCACTTGGACTCCAGGAATGACCCCCTACACCCAGCCTACATGTGCATGGTCCCTTTGTGCTCTCTTTGAGGTAGCAGGGCCAGTCTGGATAACAGCTGGTTGGATCCTCAGATCTCTCTCTTCCAGTTGCTCCCCTCCCCGCAGGTGACATTGGAAGGAGGGTGTGTGAAGGCACTGAAGCCAAGAGGATAAGGTTAGGGTGGGGGACAAGGGGGCCCAGTAGGACCCAGGTGCTCTCTCTGGCTTTCCCTCCGCTCACCCATCTCCTAACTACACATAAACAGAGCAGGGTCCAAGGTGTCCTTTAAATAGGTGACTTGTCCCTCCCCTCCCCCATTCCACCAGGACCCTGGAACCTGGAACTTGAAGCCAGGATTCCCACACCCCCGTCTCTGGGGACTCAGATGCCCCTCGCTGAGGCCTGATTTCCACATTTGTAAAATGGGCAGAATTGTCCCTACCTGATAAGGTTCAGTATCATAGGAGGTAAGGCACCTGGCACATAGAAGGCCCTCAATTAATTGATAGCTGCTGTTATTATTGTTGCGTTATCTCCTGGCAGGACAGCAGAGTTAGAGGAGTCACCTTTCCAGGTTCTCAAAAGAAGACCCTCCACACCCACTCCAGTCACCCAGTTTGCCGTATTCCCTTCAAACTTGGGTTTGGTCATGGAAATTCCTCCCAAAGCCTCACATCCACTCTTCCGTTTCCCTTCTCAAGCTCTAGATTCTCAGACTCCTTTCCGCTGAAAGGTCAGGAGAGGGCCCAGAGCGCTCAGGCTTTGGAGAGATGGCTGATGGGGGCCGTGTAGGACAAGGGTTCCTGGGAGCAGCCAGCGCTGGGGTAGAGGCAGAGGAGCGGAGAGAGCAGGGAGGGAGGACAGGCAGCTCCTGGTTCTGGCTTGGGAAGAGTCTGGGGGTGGGTGGGCAAAACGTTTATGGGTAGCGGGGAGGGGAGTGTGGCTGGCTGCAGCCTCTGGTCCTGGGGTTGCTACACAGCTGGAAGGGGTCTGTCTATGAAGGCCTGTGATGTCGTTTTGACCTTTATTATGCCCGGAGCTGGGTGGGTGACTGTGGTGTCTGTTGGGCTTGTGGGTGGAAGAAGACGTGGGTCGCTTGCACATGAGGCTGGGAGTTGCAATGCCTGCTCTTGGAGCCCTTTCTAGAACGAGTAAGAGCGGAGCCTGCCCTGTCCCTGGCTTGCACGTGTCTGTGCAAGGTGTGCTTGTGTGTGTGCAAGTGTTCACGTCCCTGCCGCAGTCCCGGCCCCACCGGAGGAGCTGCAGCTGTTCCACGTGGTGTACTTCTGGGTCCATGAAATATTTAAGGTTACAGGGATGTGACTCGGTGATGCAATTACTTCACAGCTCCCACCTGCCCCTACTCTCCAAGCTGGACTCTGGCTTAATGTGGCTGCTCTTTGTGGCTCTCAGCATTTCTGCTTTTATTTGTCTGTCATCCTCACCCCCCACTAACCTTCTCCTGGGTTAATTTACTAATCCCCACACCCAACCGGGAAGGAGGGCAGGAATTATGATTAGAACCCAGGAGGCCAAGCCCTTACTTCTATCTTTGCGTCTTCCTGCTGGCCAGTGTGGCAGGGCTAAACTCCTGCCTGTTGAAAACATGATGTAAAATAAAATTCCAAAAAAAAAAAAAAAGAAAAAAAAAAGAAAGAAAGGCTTCCCTGGTGGCGCAGTGGTTGAGAGTCCGCCTGCCGATGCAGGGGACACGGGTT
>NW_021145955.1:6301-11929 GCF_002837175.3 Physeter macrocephalus | reverse complement strand
GTTCGTTCCCCGGTCCGGGAAGATCCCACATGCCGCGGAGCGGCTGGGCCCGTGAGCCATGGTCGCTGAGCCTGTGCGTCCGGAGCCTGGGGTCCACAACGGGAGAGGCCACAACAGTGAGAGGCCCGCGTACCGCAAAAAAAAGAAAACATGATGCATGCGCACTTTCCACGCATTCAGCTCTGAGGACTTTAAACGCCCAAAGGAGTAATGACCCTATCCAAGTGGTCCCCTGGGAGGCCATATGCTCCTACCAATTTGCTGCAGTTTCTCAAACATTTCTGGAAACTCTTTCGGAATCATCTCAGAACTGGTGGCATCTGCTCTGAAAAATCCTTACTGGGGAGTGAATCCTTGTCCTTTGGGGTGGCTTTGCTCTTCTGGAAACGAGTGAGAGTCTTTAGGGGTTGTGCCTCGTGAAGAAGGAGGGAGACCAGGCGAGGAGTAGAACTGGATCTAGAGCTGAGGTGTGGATACCCTGCAGTGAGGCTGTCTGCCCCCTGGGGCTCCAAAGCCCATCTAGAAGCCATCTCTGCAAGAGAAGTTTCCAGAACTTCTTGTGAGCCCCAGCAGCACCGTTGGAGTAGATGTGTGGCCTCTCAGGGGATGACTTGGAAGGTCCAGCCTCCTCCAGCTGCATGAGTCCTGGTTTGCCTGCAAAAAAACCCATTGCTGAGATTTTGCCAGGCTTGGGTGCACACTCCCTTGCGGCTGGCGCTGTTGGGAACGGGGCCAGAGATGGTGATTCAAACCGAGGGGATGCTCATTTCCAAAATGCTTTGCCTCTTCTTGAACCACAGACTGGTAGTGGTGGAAGAGATGTAAAGATCAGTCAACCCAACCTCCTTGAGCTAGAGAGGGGAAACTGGCCAAGAGAGAGGAAGCAGCTCTCCCGAGGACTTGAACCCATGCCAATGTTTTCCCCAGTAAGCCAGATTTGGAGGCAACGGCTGAACCTGAAGCAGGGGCATAGACCAGAGGACCTCTTGAAATGCATTTTAACCCTGTGATCATCACTAGTCTAGAAGACCCAATCCCTCGCCTTCCACCCCAGCTCTCTAACAGGTCGAATTTATACTTCCAACCAATCTTTATCAGGTATTCATATGTGCCAGGCATTGTGCTAAGCACTGGGGATACAGTGGAGCACAAAATAAGTACAGTCCCGGGCTTCCCTGGTGGCGCAGCGGTTGCGCGTCCGCCTGCCGATGCAGGGGAACCGGGTTCGCGCCCCGGTCCGGGAGGATCCCACATGCCGCGGAGCGGCTGGGCCCGTGAGCCATGGCCGCTGGGCCTGCGCGTCCGGAGCCTGTGCTCCGCAACGGGAGAGGCCACGGCAGAGGGAGGCCCGCATACCACAAAAAAAAAAAAAAAAAAAATAAGTACAGTCTCTGTCCACTGGCATCTTACAGCCTAGCAGGGCTCCGGGTGTAGTAGGGTAACTAGGTAATTATAAATGACAAATACTGCAAAGCGAAAGTACAAGAATGAGGTGCATCAGGGAAGGAGGAAGGTCAATATGACCTCTGATTGCTCGGATAACCGTCTCCTGGGTTCAAATCGTAGCTCTGCCACTTTGGGCCAGATGTTTAACTTCTCTGAGCCTTGGTTTCTTTATCTGTAACTAACAGGTATCTCTGTTATCCTAGTGAGGGTGGGATATCCTAGTGAGGGTGGGATAAGGTGATGCCCACAGAGTGCCTAGCTCAGTGCCTGGCACCCATCAAGCTCTTGTGAAAGGAACATGAGTAACGAGGAGATCATCTTAGCTAATGTTTTCTCCTTTGACTCTGGAAAAGGCGGGGATGAAGAAATGGGGGCTTCAAAAATTTCGGAATTGGGAGGGGGTCTGCAGAACACCCCCTGCCCCCCTCTTTAGCCAGATCCTGCTCTTCCCACCCTTGTCTGGGCAGCTGTTCTTGATGGCTAGCTGTGTCCTCATCAGCATGGATGATCACCCTGCCCTGCTAATTAACACCCGCCCTGTTAATGATTAAATCTACTGACTTTGACTTGGGGGTGGGATGGAAAATTCCCCAACCACAGAACGGGACTGAGGTAGGTTACTGGGAGTAGGAGGGAAGGGCCCCCTGGGCTCTGGGTGCGTTGTTGATGGTAGGTGGCCGGGGAGCAGATGCCTGGTTTTCTCCCGGGGCTGCTCAGCAGGGGAGTGTGGTTGGAGAAGGGTCATTTGAAAGTCACAGCCCATCCTCCTCCCCGACTCCTACCAAGCTTGGCAGAGGGCACTGGGCCCCAGCCCAAGCCTTGGCATTCCTCTTGACGGGGGTTGGCCATTGAATACTGCTATAGCCGGAAGGACAGGGGGAGATGGTGTATTAGTTCCTAGGGCTGCTGTAACAAAGTACCACTAACTGGGTGGCTTAAAACAATAGGGGTTTATTCTCTTACAGCTCTGGAGGCTAGGAGTCTGAAATCAAGGTGTCAGCAGGGCCATGCTCCCTCTGACGGCTCTAGGGGACAATCCTTCCTTCTCTCTCAGTTTCCGATGGCCCCAGGTGTTCCTGGCTTTGTGGCAGGGCAACTCCAGTCTCTGCCTCTGTCGTCACGTGGCTTTCTTCCCTCTTGTGTGCTCTCTGTGTCCTCTCTCCTCTTCTTGTAAAGACATCGGTCATTGGATTTAGCACCCACCCTAAATCCAGGATAATTTCATCTCAAGATCCTTAATTAATTACATCTGCAAAGACCCTGTTTCCAAATAAGGTCACATTCTGAGTCTGGGTGGACGTGAATTTTTCTGAGACACTCTTCGGCCCGCTACAGATAGTGAGATTGCCTGGCAGGTCAGCGAGGTGGTGAGTACTCTAGAAGGCTGTGCCAGGGCTGGTACAGGAGAGCAAGGCTCTGGGTCCCTTCCCCTCCCCCAGAAGTACAGGAAGTGCTCAGGACCCATAGGTGGGGTTGGACTGGGTCTCAAGAGGCCTAGAAAGAAAGGCTACTGGTGGTACAGAGGCAAAGGGATGGGAGTAGGGCTGTTCTAGATTGGAGTCAAGAAGGCTAAGGGGACTTTGAAGGGAAAATCCTGGGTCCCTGTAATTTAGTCCCATTGGAGGGGAGAGTGTAACTTCCATTACATTATACATTGTCTATCGTACATATTCTGGATTGTATATTGTACATCTTATTGTGTATATTATATACTATATATTATATGACAACCACAACTTTTCATGTAATAAAAGAATAAAGTTGCATTTTTTTTTTCTGTACGCGGGCCTCTCACTGTCGTGGCCTCTCCCTTTGCGGAGCGCAGGCTCCGGACGCGCAGGCTCAGCGGCCATGGCTCACGGGCCCAGCCGCTCTGCGGCATGTGGGATCTTCCCGGACCGGGGCACGAACCCGCGTCCCCTGCATCGGCAGGCAGACTCTCAACCACTGCGCCACCAGGGAAGTCCCTAAAGTTGCATTTTGATTGCCTGATAAGTGTGATTTCATGATGCAATCCTTTATACTTTACTGGACCAGTGGGCAGGGAGAATTTATTCTCTTGCTCCTGGGAGAAAACCCAGGAAAGCCTCTTAACTATTCTGCTCACTCTTAGATAAGAGACAGGCTCAATTCAGAGATTAGAATGACCAGGCCAAAGTATGAACCAAAACCTAAAACTGGTTTTTTTTTTTGGCTTGCTATTCTTAGTCTTATTTTTTTTTTAATTTAAGTCTAGTTGATTTACAATATTGCATTAGTTTCAGGTGTACAGCATAGTGATTCAGTTTTTTTTTGTTTTTTTTTTTTAACATATTACATTCTAATATAGGTTATTACAAGATATTGGACATAATTCCCTGTGCTATACAGTGCATCCTTGTTGCTTATCTATTTTATGTAGAGCAGTGTGTGTCTGTTAATCCCATACTGCTAATTTGTCCCTCTCTCCCTTCCTCTCCCCTTTGGGAACCATGAGTCTGTTCTCAATGTCTATGAGTCTGTTTCTGTTTTGCATATAGGTTCATTTATATCATTTTTAGATTCCAAATAGCAGTGATATCATTTAGTATTTGTTGTTCTCTGACTTGTTTCACTAAGCATAATATTCTATTTAACATCACTCTTCTGTGGACTGCTGGGCCCTGCTTCAGTTGGAGCTGGGAAAGGGGTGGGTGGCTGGCTTCTCTTCTCCCTTCCCACTCCCCACCCAGCCCTGCCCAGTGGGGGTGGTGCAGAGCAGACAGGAAGGGGTAGGTAAAGTTTTACACCCTTTGGCACTCAGCCTCCTCCTCCATCAGCTGGCAGTGTCCTCGCCCTTCCTCTCTGATGTTCTCTGGTGACGATTCTCTCCTGGGTGCTCTCTTGGCTCCTCAGAGCTTTGCCATCAGCTCTGTTCACCTGTGTTTCCTTATCCCAGAAACTTGAGTCTCCTTCCTCAGCTGCTGGGGTCTCTTTGTCCCTTGAGGAAGCCCTATTGGACAGCACCCAAGATGCATGCGTGGGGATACACCTGGGACCCATAGTTGGTTCTTCCTTTGCCAGGCAAACTCTGGGAGCCCAGGCTGTCCCAGAGCGTCAGCTCAGCCAGCCTGCCTACACGCGGTTCCCTGGTGCTTGTCTCTCCTTCTAAACTTCTGGGAGGCCTCCAGCCCCCAGGACATGCTGCCCCCCACTCTAGGGGCCACGTATTCAGCTCTTGGGGTAACTCGTGCCAGCATTCACTAGGTTTGCTGCAAGGGGGTAGGCCCCCTTCCCTTCCTTGGGAGAGAGGGGATGGGGCTCACAGCACAGCTTCCTCCATGCATTTCCTCCTTGCAAAATCCTCCCTTTGTTACTGGATGCAATGGGTCCATCGCTTGGGGTGCTCAGCCAATGAACACGCCAAGTACTTTTGATTAAAGCAGAAACATTTATTACTTGTGACAAGTAAGGAGACAGGGAGATAGCTCTCAAAGCCTTGTCTCCCAAAACATCAGGATCAGGGAAATTTTAAGCTAAAGGTGCATGCATATTCCTGCACGGTCGAGTGTGATCTCCCACGTAGAGGTGGAGTTCCAGACGCACTTGTGCAGTATGACACGTTCAAACATACATTGTGCGTTCCAAAATGGTGGCAATCCCTGCCCTTGGAGTGGAGATTTTAGCATTGACATGAGGCAAAGGGCACTCTAGGCTGACAAAATCCAGGCAGCTCGTTGAGTGAAGCCACGAGCGTCAGCAAAGGTCAGTATTGTCATTCCCTGGGCTCCAGTGAATCTGGTGGTTGAGTGGTTGAGGGGTTTGGATCCTACGGAAGAGCTCAAGAATGTGCTTCAGGCTGATCTTTACCTTTGAAAGAGAACTGGGTGTCTTTAAGGCTGATTTATTATCTTTGCTATGGTCACTTCATTTTCTGATAATAGTTTCTGCATTCTTTCTTTTATTTTTATTTTTAAAAAAATGTTGGGGGTAGGAGTTTATTAATTAAATAATTAATTTTTTTGCTGTGTTGGGTCTTCATTTCTGCGCGAGGGCTTTCTCTAGTTGTGGCAAGCAGGGGCCACTCTTCATCGCGGTGCGCGGGCCTCTCACTATCGCGGCCTCTCTTGTTGCGGAGCACAGGCTCCAGAAGCGCAGGCTCAGTAGTTGTGGCTCACGGGCCTAGTTGCTCCGCGGCATGTGGGATCCTCCCAGACCAGGGCT
>NW_021145955.1:1883-6111 GCF_002837175.3 Physeter macrocephalus | reverse complement strand
TGCGGAGCACAGGCTCCAGATGCGCAGGCTCAGTAGTTGTGGCTCACGGGCCTAGTTGCTCCGCGGCATGTGGGATCCTCCCAGACCAGGGCTCGAACCCGTGTCCCCTGCATTAGCAGGCAGATTCTCAACCACTGCGCCACCAGGGAAGCCCTGCATTCTTTCTTTTTAAAATCATTAATTATTGAGACCGATTCTTTCCACATGAAGACCTAGGAGGCCATAGTTCACCTTTCTTCGAATCATCAGTAAAGAGAACAGAGAGGGGTTCTGAAATGTTTGCTCTGGTTCTTAACATAACCTTGTCCAGGGCGTGTTACACTTTCTCTTATTGCCTGGTACTCTACTTCTGCAAGATATGACATACTCTGGTTTAACCCCATCCCTTCCTTGTTACTGTCTCGCTAACACCTTCTCTCTCTATAATGATGCTTTTCTGTCTCCTTGATCTGGCTGAGGGGGTCAGAAACTAGTTCTTAAACACTTCTTTTGAAATTCTTCCTATGATGATTTGGTGCCTCTCTTTGAAATTCCATCTATAGTATCTTGGTGCCCAGTTGAAATTCTAATTTTAATATTCTGTTACAAAAGCACCTGGGACAGTTACGACTGTGCCGGGAGAGAGGGGCATCAGGTTTTAAATTCATACCAGCATCTTCTCTGTGTGGGGAAGGAGAGGACATCAAGTGAACGGCCCTGAGGTGGAATGGCCACCAGAGGGCAGCAGATCCTGCCTCAAACCCTGTTTTCTTCCTTGGACTCATTGGAGCTGGATTGTTTTATTCAATTCCCAGAGACCAGGTGGCGCCCAGGTGCTGGGTCACGTGGAGCGGCTCAGCTCTCCCGGTATCTCAACCGGCTCTTCAATGTTGATCCTCAGTTGAAGGATCAAAGATGTCAGTCTGCATTTGACAGTAACAGCCAGTTACCAACCACCTACACTGTAATGGGCTTGGACATTAAAGCCACACTTTCTGGGCTTCCCTGGTGGCACAGTGGTTAAGAATCCACCTGCCAATGCAGGGGACACGGGTTCGATCCCTGGTCCGGGAAGATCCCACATGCCGTGGAACAACTAAGCCCATGCGCCACAACTGCTAAGTCTGCCCTCTGGAGCCTGCGGGCCACAGCTACTGAGGCCTGTGCGCCTAGGGCCCGTGATCCACAACAAGAGAAGCCACCGCAATGAGAAGACCGTGCACCGCAACGAAGAGTGGTCCCCGCTCGCTTCAACTAGAGAAAGCCTGTGCGCAGCAACGAAGACTCAATGCAGCCAAAAACGAATAAATAAATAATTAAAAAAAAAAAGCCACACTTTCTGCCCTGGAGAAGCCTGGGTGAGGTGCTGTGAACAGATGTGATGGAATGCAAAATAGCAACTGTTGCAGAGGCAGAAAAAAGGGCTTTGTATCAAACCCTTAGAGCCAGAGAGCAGGCTGATGGTTGCCAGGGAGTGGGGGTGGGGAAAATGGGTGAAGGGGGTCAAAAGGTGCAAACTTCCAGTTATAAGATAAATAAGTCCTGGGGATGTAACATACAGCATGGTGACTCTAGTTATACTGTATTGTGTATTTGCAAGTTGCTAAGAGAGTTGATCTTAGAAGTTATCACACACACACACAGTTGTAACTATGTGAGGTGATGGACATGCTAACTAAACTTATTGTGGTAATTACTTCACAAAATATACATATATCAAATCATTACATTGTACACCTTAAATTCATACAATGCTGTATGTCAGTTATATCCCAATAAAGCCGAAAAAAGAAGAAATAAGGGCTTTGGGAGCACTGAGGAAGGAGCAGGAACTGGAGAAGGCTTCATGGAGGAGGGGGAGGTGGAGGTGGGTTTGTTTAAGGATGAGTAGGACTTTGGGGAAGAAGAGGCGTGAGATAAGGGGGAGCCAGATGGACAAATCCTGGGGGACCAGGAAGTTGACAGGTGATAAGGGAGGTGAGGGTTAGCAGAAACTGGAGGGTCGTCAGGGCTGCGTTTGAGGACTGAGGGGAGACTGGGGCCCAGTGGGGGAACTTTGGGAAGACTCCATTTCCTGCTGTCCCGGAAGCAGAGCTTCCTTTTTCACTCTCCAGTCTCCAGGAAGAGGGTCTGAGCCCAGATGACGCGAGGATTTTATTGAACTTGGAAGTTATCGGAGAAAATGGGGAGATGGGCGCCTTGAGCTTCTCAGAGAAGAAACGCTTGAAGGATTTGATGTTGTCTAGCCAGGATAAAAGACGACTCTGTTAGGGACGGGTGATCTTGCATAACAGGAGAATTGAGGGCATGGGCTTTGGATGGAGTCAGACGGGTCTTGGAACAAATCCTGATTCTTCCAATACCTGGGTGACCCTGGGCTGATGGCTTTACTTCCCAAGTTTATTTCCTAATCCCCAGAATGGGAAAAATAATTCCTACATGCTAAGGATGCTGCAAGGATGGAATGAGATAATATACATAAAATGCTTAGCACAGTGCCTGGTAAACATTCATCAAATGGCAGCATTTATTATTAGAATAATTGCCTTCATATGTTTCAAAGGTTGTCACATGGAAACAACCAGCTCATCTGTGCTGGTCCACCAGACTGAACTAGCAATGCTGGTGTGAAGGAGACAGATTTGGCCTGGCTGGGAGGAAGAACCTCTTATAATCAGAGCTGCCCAAGCCTGGAAAAGGCTGCATTACGTGCAAGGAGAGCTCGGTCTCTGAAGTACCCAGAGGCTGTCTGGGAGCTCCTTACATTAGGCCCAAAGCTGGACCTTTAATGACTCTTCCTAACTCAATTCTCTGGGATCCTGGGTTGTTCTGAAACTGTGCATCAGTGTCTATAAATGGAAGATTCTGTGATTTCCCTTGGAGGAGAAGGGCCCCTGGAACAGGGGAGATGGAAGCGGCAGTGGAGAGAACCAGTGTCTGTCCTGGTCCAAAGCCAGATGACCGGAGGCCTTAGCTTTCCTGTCTCCTCGGGTGAGGGAGTGCAAGCAGGAAGCTCTGTGGAGGTGACCCTGTCCCTCCTCTTCCCTCCATGTGATGGAGTTCCATATTCTGTGTAGGAAGTCTGGGAGTGGTGGGGAATATTCTTTTTCGAGACCCTTCTCTCACCCCCGATAAAATAAATTCCCAATTCCGGGGTCCCCCTCCCTGTGCATGTGTTGAGAAGCCCTTTCCGAGACACAACCTCAGGCTTCCGCAGTGCAGTGCCTGAACCTCTGATGCTGTACCTTGTTCTCTGGGAATGTGGTCTCCTCATCTCTGCGTAAACCCTGTAGAGGCTGGGGAAGAGAGCACTGGGCCTTTGAGCAAAGGCTTCTCAGCCCTTCCCAGGATCTTTTCTTCCCAACCACTCCGAGGAAGGGAGACCCTTTTCTGCTGCCCCCTCCCTGTGTCCCTTTCCATTAGAGGAGAGGACTTTGCTCCCTTCCTCCGCAGGGGGTGGGCATCTGAGTGAACCCTTCTTGTTTCCCTCTGTCCCTTACTTGCTCCTCCCTAGGAAAGCAGTAGCTAATTTCACCATTCATTCATTCCTTCATTCAATTCACTCATGAATTCAATTCGGCTTCATTCATTGAACTCTGTTTGCCCAGTTATTATTGTTCAAGGCACCGGGGAGAAAATGGTGAATACTAATGATTGACAAGTTCCCAGGTTTCATGGAGCTCACATTTTTCTGAGGTAGAAAGCATATACACAAGTGAACAAGCGTATAAATAAGATAATTTCAGACCATGGTAAGTGCAATGAGGGAATAAAGAGAGTGAGGTGACAGAAGTAACGGATGGGAAGGGAGGTGGGGCTAAGCGCTGAATGGGGTGGCCAGGGAAGCTCTCTCTGAAAAGAGACATTTGAGCTGAGACCTGAAGGATGAGCGGGAGTCAGCTAAGCAAAGAGCAAGAGGAACGGGGTTCTAAGCAGAGGGAACAGCCCTGAGGAGGGAAGCCCTGAGCTGGGAAAGACGCTCTGTGTCCCAGGACCATGAAGGATGCCAGCGTGGCCATGAGGTACTGAGCAGGAGAGTGGAACGTGAGAGGTTGGGGGGATATAGGCGGGCACCTGTAGGCCCTGGGAAAGGGGTTGGATTCTACATGGTGTGCAACTGGAAAACACCTAAGGGTTTAAGCAGCAGACTGGCTGACATGATATGATATACACCTTAAAAATATCACTTGTCGGGCTTCCCTGGTGGCGCAGTGGTTGAGAGTCCGCCTGCCGATGCAGGGGACACGGG
>NW_021145955.1:0-1777 GCF_002837175.3 Physeter macrocephalus | reverse complement strand
CGCGGAGCGGCTGGGCCCGTGAGCCATGGCCGCTGAGCCTGCGCGTCCGGAGCCTGTGCTCCGCAACGGGAGAGGCCACAACAGTGAGAGGCCCGTGTACCGCAAAAAAAAAAAAAAAAAAAAAAAAAAAAAAAAAATCACTTGTCTAAATGCTGAATGGAGGGTGGTTTGGAAGGGGTAGGAGTAGAGGCAGAGAGGTTAGTCAGGAGGTCACTGCAGACATCTGAGTGATGAATCATGGTGGTGGAACTAGAGAGACAGGAGAGAGGGAGGAAGTCAAGATATCTTCTGGAGGTAGAGTTCAAGGCCTTATTAATGTGGGCATTGAGGGAAAAGCACAAACCAACACTGACTCAGGTTTTTGGCTTGAATAATTGATTATAGGGAGGATATATTTAGTGAGCTAGCAAGATGAAGTGGACAAGTATATTAAGATACTAGTTCAGGGCTTCCCTGGTGGCGCAGTGGTTGGGAGTCCACCTGCTGATGCAGGGGACACGGGTTCGTGCCCCGGTCCGGGAAGATCCCACATGCCGCGGAGCGGCTGGGCCCGTGAGCCATGGCCGCTGAGCCTGCGCGTCCGGAGCCTGTGCTCCGCAACGGGAGAGGCCACAACAGTGAGAGGCCCGTGTACCGCAAAAAAAAAAAAAAAAAAAAAAAAAAAAAAAGATACTAGTTCAGATGCAGTAATAAGGTCATAATACTGCAGCTTTAACAGAAGTTAAACAGGGGTACTATGGTGGCTCCACAATATTCAAGACTCAGGCTCTTTCTATTTTGCAACTTTAAAAAAATTAATTAATTATTTTGTTTACTTATTTTTGGCTGCGTTGGGTCTTCGTTGCCACGAACTGGCTTTCTCTAGTTGTGGCGAGCGAGGGCTGCTCTTCATTGCGGGGCACGGGCTTCTCATTGCGGTGGCTTCTCTTGTTGTGGAGCATGAGCTCTAGGTGTGGGAGTTCAGTATTTGTGGCACGTGGGCGCAGTAGTTGTGGCACACAGACTTAGTTGCTCCGCAGCATGTGGGATCTTTCAGACCAGGGATCAAACCTGTGTCCCCTGCATTGGCAGGTGGATTCTTTTTTTTGTGTGTGTGTGGTATGCGGGCCTCCCTCTGCTGTGCCCTCTCCCGCTGCGGAGCACAGGCTCCGGACGCGCAGGCCCAGCAGCCACGGCCCATGGGCCCAGCCGCTCCGCGGCATGCGGGATCCTCCCAGACGGGGGCGCGAACCTGGTTCCCCCGCATCGGCAGGCGGACGTGCAACCACTGCGCCACCAGGGAAGCCCCGGCATGTGGATTCTTAACCACTGTGCCATGAGGGAAGTCCCACAACTTTTTTTTAAACATGGGGCTTCCATTTAGTGGCTTATGATGGCTGCTACAGCTCCCACTTCTTCATCTCATTTCCATCAGTGGGAAGGGGAGCAAAGAGAAGGGGAGGACACACTCCTCTTCTATCAAGGATCTCACACATAACTGCACTTATCATATTTGCTCATGTCTTACTGGCCACAGTCTAGTCACATGGCCACATCTAGCTGCAAGGAAGCCTGGGAAATGTAGTCATTAGTTACATGGAAACAATAGCAGAGTCAGTAGATTAGAGGTCCGGACAAGCTGAAAGAGTTGTTACAGCTGAACTTCTACAGCAAAGGAGATGAAAGGTCAAGAGGTTGTAGACGGAGGATGGGATTCTTGAACTGGAGATTTAGGAGATTACTGTAGCGAAGAGTAGGCTGAGGTACAAAAGTCAAGGGTTGAGAAGCCAGGGTGGAT
>NW_021145954.1:40331-50000 GCF_002837175.3 Physeter macrocephalus | reverse complement strand
CCCTCCCCGCTCGGCCCGCGCCTCCGCCCCGCGCCCTCCGCGTCGCCGCCGCCGCTCTCGGCGCCGCCCCTCGAGCCTCGGCCCCCGCCGCCGTGCGCCCGCCGCCGTGCGCTCGCCGCTCGGCCCTCGCGCCCGGCCCGGATTTGCTCGCCCTCCGCGCCCGTCCGCTGTCCGCGCTCGCGCGCGCTCCGCTCTCCGCTCCGGTTCGTTCACGTTATCAGAGCGGAGGGAGCCGGGGCAGGGCTCCCCAGGAGGATCGAGGGGAGGCGGCGTGGCCAGCCTCCCCGCTTTCGCAGCCCGGGACACCCCGCCTTCCTTACATGGCCCTGGGGGCTCTTTAACATGTGGTGTGCGTGCGTGTGTCCCTCCTTCCCGTGCGCTGTCCGCGCCTTTACCTGGTGACGAATGTATAGGCGTGAGTGTGGGAGTGGGAGTGTTCAGGTCAGATTTCCAGAAGCCCCAGATGTGGGTCACAGCTGGGAGACAGGCCAGGCCCCGGCCACTTCCCTCCCGCCACCTAGGGGGCTCCGGGCCACCAGCTCCTGCGTTTCCGCCCGCAGGGGCTGGAGGACCCAGACTCTACAGTTGAGGCAGAAGGGAGGTGTCAGCCAGCGGCCCTTTGGGAAGAACACCTGATCCCTGTTTTATGGACGGACGGGGAAACTGTGCCGGAAGCTGCGACGCTCCTCCCCCAGTACATTTCTGATGGTGCATGTCTGCCAGTCCAGGAACACCGTGCCACTTGTGCTGGATTCAAGCGTCTCCACCCCCAGCTGGTTCCCTCTCTCTCCCAGCTCCCTCTTCAATACCTTTATTTCTTTTTCCCTCTCGCTCTCCTCGAGCTGAACTGGCTTTCCCTCACCTCCTCCCTTTATTGCCAGACTCTGCCTGGGGCCCTGCTGGCTTCACTTAATGGCCTCTGCTGCTGGCACGATCCCAGCCTGGACGCGCTCCCGTCTCCAGAGCCAACCCGGCTCCTCCTCCTTTAAGACTCAGCTCCAAACTCCGCCCTCTAGGAGGCTCTCAGAGACCAGCACCTGGATGTCCAGCGTGCCCTTACTTCATCCCCTCCCAAAGCTCACATCGTTGGCATCACCGACGGGTGTCTTGCGGGATGCAGCCCTGGACCCCAGGAAAGGAGGCCTATGGAGAGCTGCTTTCTTCTTGCAAGATGCAAATTTCACCTCCTTTTGGCACTTTCCGTGGCCCCTACTACCCAAAGAAAGTTAATTACCCCATGCTGGAATTACTGGTCTCTCTTCCATGAGATTGTGAGCCTTTCCCATACCTGACATATACGGGAAGCGTTTACGAAACATTTGCTGAGCGAGCAGTGTTTCTTGGCCCCCCGGAAAATGGTACTCTGATTGGGGAAAATGGAGCCTGTAAATAAGAGGGGGGAAATTCCAAGATAATATAGCTGCATTAATTGGCACTTGTTGGCCCCTTCTCCTGCCTTTGGGGTGTTTGTTCTGCTTCTTCCAAGTCTCAAAGGACAAGAGCCATCATGTGTATTTCACTGTCACCCAGCCACCACCTGGTCCCGGGTTCTGCACACAGCGGGTACCCCGCGTGTGTCTGAAGGTGTGCACCAGGTGTGAGACCACTCGCTCTGGCCCACAACGGGGCTGCCTACCTCTGCCCCTAATATCCACGAGGATAGATTCTGGGCTCTGTTCTCAGAAGCTCCCAGAGAGGTGGATCTCAAGCTTCTCTTTTCTTCTTCTTCTTTCTCTTCTTTTTTAAAAAAAAGCAGCAAACCTTTGCTTCAAATTACATCTTAAACAGAAGCCCACTGTAAACAAGCCAGGTCTCCCACCAGTTAGCCCTGTAGGCGATAGCTGGCATTGCTCTGGTTGAATGGGGGACCCAAGGTACCTGTACCCACCCCCCACACCATCCCCTGCAGCCCCCAAAGCACCCCTGTGGGCCTAGGCTTCCATGAAACATGGTGTGAAGACTGACACCCTAAGTCAGCCCCTGAGTCACTCGGGGACAAGCCGTCCCTTCTGTTCTGCTTGCAGCCTTCCTCGGGGACTTCGAGAGCAACTGATCTGATCTGTGGGAGTGGGTGAGTGGGGCCAGTAGCTTCCCTCAGTCTCCTCTGGGGTCGGAGAGGTGACATCTGGATGATGGGGTCCGCCTCCAAACAAGCGACCTTCGGGTTGGTCCCACGGAGGCAGACCTCTGTTCATCGGAGCACCGTTAGACCAGCTCCCAGCCCGCCGTTCTCAGAGGAGGGTGTGGGAGAGTTGAAAAGGCGCCCAACTAGGAGCCAAGACAGTCGCCATGTCGTGCTGGTTCCACGACTAACTAGCAAGGTGATCTTGGACAAGCCAGCACCACTGGGGAGAAAGACAGGTCTCCAGGCCCCCTTCCAGAATTGTTTCAAGGGTCAAGTAAAGTAGCCTTGCACACCGCATCCACTTAGCAACCCTTCATGGAATGAGCAGTAGATGTTCCCTTTTCTACCTTTTTCTTTGGAGACCACCAAGCAAATTACTTCTCTGTGCCTCGGACTCCTGAGGCGTTGGAAGGGGGGTAACAGTGAGAGTGACAGAAAATGTAAAATACATCCCCTAGAGGGTAACTTCCTCAAGGTCTCACACCTTGAAAGATCCCAGCTCAGACCCCGACGACCTTAAGGCCAGAGTTTTCCAAGGACACTGGACAGCCTCTTTGTGCTTGTTGAGTGTTGCTTGACCGTGTCATTTTTACCTGTTAATTCACTAGAGGGGAGGGGACTCCAGCGGGAGCTTGGTGGTTTGCTTTTCTATCTGTGGACCCCCCAGCCGGCAAGCATGCCTCGTCCCGAGACAGTGAGGGTGCGGAGTCCCAGAGGACTTGGCCGCCAGCGAGGCACTTAGAGCAAACTCAGTGCCGTCTGAGACCATCCATCACGCCTGGGCGAACAGCACGATTTAAATCGGGGTTTCTGCGCAGCCGGGTTAGGGAGCCCTAGGTGGCAGCACGTAACTCTCACCCGAGGTCCCTGGAGTTTGTCCCTGGAAATGTCACACCCGGGTGACGTTTCCGGAGCTGAGGGGGGATGTGGCCTTCGCCCTCTCTGGAGGAGGCTCCGGACCGCCCTTGTTCGGGAGAGGCTGGATGCTCGGCATCTTCCCCCAGGGGGCCCCTCGGGATACGTTTTCCTCTTGGGGGGAGGGGGCAAAGCATCATACACATTATTAGCTCTCCGGACAGCCGAGAAGGTGGAGGTATTTCGACCCGCCCTCCGAAGCCGTCTTTTTCAAAACAAAGTGGTTTCCTTCCCCCTCCGCAGATCACTCGTGTAGTTCCCACGATTCTTGGCTTTTTACTTTGGCCGTGAAGACAAAGCTTCAACGAGCTCAGAACCGTCCGACAATCCCAACTGCAGGGTGACGCGGCCGGCAGCGGCTGCGGGGGAGGAATACGGTGTCAGCCGCTCCCACCCCGAAAGATGCATGTCAAAGCCGTGAGGCGGCCCTTGCGGTCACAGGCGGAGGAAGGGGCGCAGGAAGGGGGACGCCCTTGGCTGGTTTGGGGCGCTCGGTCGTTGTTCAGCGGCGGCTCCGAAAGCCTTTACCGAAAGCCTGGTCTTCCCCGTTTGTCCTCCAGAAATAATGACCTCGTGTGGCAACGTTTTGTCGTATCTCGTTTCCATGCCCCAAGCGGGTGGTTTGGCTGATTTCGCAAGGCTCAGTAGGGGGATTTGGGGAGCCTGGGAGGTATGTCAGGTGAACAGACACGAAGAGTGATTTGGAGTTTTTACAGCAAAGGGCTGGGATGAGTCTTAGAAGGTTCCGGGGCCTGGCTCAATGTGGAGGCTTTTCTGCAGCCCATCCAAGCCGCTCAGGGTCCGAGAAGAATGCCCCCAGATCCTGGTCCTGACGGCCTCTCCCCGTCAGGTTAGGTACGCCGCAAGAATGACCTTTTTTCTTTTTCTCCAGTATTTCAGCAGGATCCTTTGAGGGAGAGCGCAGATCAGAAAATGGTACTCGGCTTTGTGTATTCGAGTTTATTCCATTCCGTTTGCGTATCACTTCTGTCTCAGGCAAGGTGATCGGAGCTGGATACGTCCTCTTCCAGCTCTGCCGCGGCGAGGCGGTGGCGGGCTCAGTTCCACGCCAGGCCTGCCCCTAGAAGAGTGCTGAAGGAGGGGACGCCGCCTTCCATGAGTGCCCTCTGCGTGCCAGCGCCTGTGTGCACATCCGTTCATTTATCACGACAGCAGCTGTGGCAGGTGGATGCTTTCCCCCGCCCGTGTGTAGAAGAAGAACCTGCAGCTAAGCAGAGAGTAACCCACTGAGCCCGGCACCACCACGCTCTGTCAGCCACACGCTGCACCCCAGCCCCCGGGGCTGGCAGAAACTCAGGGTCCTTGTATTTATCCAGATGAAATCGAGTTCAAGGTCACACGGAGCTGGAGAGGTTAGGAGAGGCCTGCACCTTGCAACCCAGGTGGGACGAAGCAGACTCCCCGGGGAGGCGGAGGTGAGCTGGGCCGATGGCAGGTGACGGAAGCCACCGGCCTCGGGAGCCCCCCGCCCCCCCAGCTGCTACCCGCATCGCCCGTCCTGGTTGACCAGAGCGGAGGACAGGGGCCACCCCCGGTCCGGGAGCAGCGGCTTCTTCGTGACAGCGTTGGCCTCGGACTGCTACCCTCCTGGACCCGTGGCCTTATTCAAACCCGTGTGTTTTCAAGCCAGATCCCCTTAGGCCTGCGCTCGCTCGGGTCACCGTACTGGGTGGTCTCCCGCTCTAGAGTTTGTTCGGGAACCAGCCCCGCTGATGAGTGTCTTGGTATTAACGACCTGACTTGGCCAGAGCTTCCGGCCCCGCACGCTGACGGTTAGCCGGTTATTCTGAGAACATTCTTTTCAAAACAGTTGACATGACAAACAGGCTGAGAGGTTCCTTTGTCCACAGCCAGCCTCTGAAACTGAGCCGAGCTCCAGGGAAGGTGTCGGCAGTGCAGGAGGTGGAAACGTCTGAGAACGGGGCCGGGGAAGATGGTCAGTGACCGCTTGTTCTGCTGCGAACGTGGGTCATTTGGGCTCTTACCAAAGCGGAGCTTTTCATTCCTAAAATATAACCGCCCTGCGCAGGAGCTCGAAGAAAAGGCAGCCTCTCCAGCAGAACTTTGCTGCCAAGCACCCCGCCGTGGAATGAAAGCTTTGGATCAGGGCAGGTCTGGCGACTTCCGACGCCACCTTTCTTTTCGTCTCCGGCTTCCTGTGGCTCCGGGCTGCCCACCGGGGTAGGGGCCGAGGCTGCTCTCGGCCCGCTTGGGGCCGCGCTTGCCACTGGGTGGGAGAGCTTGCGCTATTCTGCAGACACCTTGCTGGACCGTGGAAATCGACCCAATATGGGCACTCTGCTTCCTCTTCTGGTGATTCCCACTCCCTTTGTTATGGAAGAGCTGCTGGGTCTTTGCTGCTTTCCTCTCCGAGGAGGCCGTTCCTCATGGAGAGGAAAGGGAAGGTCACTGGAGTCGGGTCACGGAAGCTTTCCAGTCCTGCTCCGCCCCTGGCAGCTGTGTGGCCTTGGGCTGCTGGCCACACCTCTCTGGGCCCTGGGGAAATGGGGAACGAAGCACCTGCCTCATCGTGGGGCTGTTGCACAGATCCAGGAAGCCCAGGCAAGGCATTGACACGAGGCTTCCGAGAGCTCAGGTTTCCTCGGCGCGTCGTGAGCGTGTCCCCATCCTAAATGCCTGCCGCGCACGAACGCATCTGATTTCTCCAGAACTCTGTGAGATAGGTGCTATGATTGGCCCCATTTAACCGAGGCGGTCACGAAGGCTCAGAGAAGGTGAGTCCTTCTCCCAGGGTTGTGCAGAGGAGCCCGATTCTGCACCTCGGCAGTCAGCTTCCAGAAGCCACACTTATAATTTTGACTTTACTAAATAAGTGGTATCGTTCTGTCCCCATAGGAACCTATGACTGTGGAGCTTCTGGGTGACAAAGACATTATTAAAATCGTTGCCGTCCTTTGCCAAAACCCTCTTCGAGATCTTGCTGTGGCCAGAGAGCTGGGCCGGTGGCAAACAGTGGGGTAGGAAAGAGCTCTGGGGCGTGTCACTCAGCGCTCCTTCGCGACCACCTGCCTGTAGAGCTGCTGGCAGACTGGAAGGAGATGATCTCTGAGAAGTGTGGTCCCAGCTGACCCCGACCACACCCCTCACCCACCTCCTTCAAATCTGATGTCACTGCTAGATGCACGTAACATGAACCGAGAAGTCACGTTTATTGCGCAGATGAACAAGGCAGCCGAGGCTCTGGGGCCCTCTTGAAGCGGTCCGAAAAATCGCTGGTGTCTTCCTGGGCATGTCTGCCCACAGTACCTGTTTCCCGGCACAAGGGCTGTGCCCCTCTCAGGCCTCCTCCCCCCGCCCTGGCACAAGGCAGCGCCAGGCGGAGTGAATTTGCAGATGCTTTGCATCTGGCTCCGTACTCGGCTGGATCTGATCACAGACCGTTTCCACATAAACAGAGGATGGATGATGAATTGACTTCCTAGAGGAGCTATTTCAAATGCTCTAGATCTTTTAAAATTTCAAGGAGAAGCTTCTCCGGGCTGGTGTGGTACCTGTAGCGAGCGCTGTCACCTGGGGGATGGCGCTGCCAGGGGGCTGAACAGCCTGCTCTCAGCCTCCACCCGGGGAATGGTCCTGTGCATCTCAGCTCCCTGACCCGCGTCCTTGCTGGGCTCCTCTGCGTGTCCAGCTTCGACAATCTCTGCCCCACAAGATGGGTTCATGATGGGATATGATTAACAGAAGCTCTAATTTACTGAGCAGTTAATATGCCAGGCACTTTATAACAAGAAAGGTGTCGTCATCCCCATTTTATAGATCATAAAACTGAGGCTCCAAGAAACTTATTCAAGGTCAAAGCCAGTCGACAGAAGAGCTCGTGTTCCAGTCTAGAGCTGGCTGTCTCCGTGGAACATATTCTTCCCACCGTGCAATACTTTTCAACCCTGGATACCCCTGACCATGGCCTACCCTAGAAATGTGCGCCCCACTCCCAGAGATTCTGACCGCTCTGGACACACTCGGGGCAGCAGTGTTTTTTAAAGCTACCAAGGAATTCCCAACATAGAGCCTGGGAAAGAATCGGGGCACAGGGCCAGCATGGGTTTGGACCCAAGTTCTCCTGGGAAGTGTTTGATTCTCAGCTGAATTCATTGCTGGCACCTGCAGCCTGGCTCAGTCTCTGTGGTAACCAACAGGGAATGGCGGGAGGGTGTGTGTGTGGTGGTCCTGGCATCAGCTGGGCTGGCTGTGCCCTCGGATCACTGGGGAAGGCAGCGATTAATCGGGTGTGATCTGGGAGATTCTACGAGGCTCTCCCTCCTCCCTGGGGTGGGTCACGCTGTCTGGCCCTTTGTCTGCCTTTCCGCCCAGCAGGTGGGAAACGCTCCTTGGTGAAGACAAGGGGGTCTGTGGCTCTAGCCCCAGGCCACCTCCTGGGATGGGAGAGCCTGGGGACCGAGCCAGCCCCTCCCTTCCAGCACCCTGCCCCCCAGGTAACGAGGGAGCCGGTTCCCACCCGCGTGGTTTACCTGGGAGAGTGGAGGAACTCTGGCATCAGATCAGAGGGCTTGAAGGGTGAGAAGCAGGCGGGGTTGCTCTGAGGGTCCTGTGCCTGGGCTCCCACGGGGGCTCGGGGCTGTGGGACATCAAACGGTGGACGCGCCCTGCTCTCCCGCGATGCCCGGACCCCATGCGCCAGGCCATCCCAGAGCCGGGTGCCGGGCTGGGGGCTGGGGGCTGCCCACCCTGGGCCCCTCCCTGTGTCTCGGCCGGTTCCCAGCAAAGCTGCCCGCTGCACTTGCCAATGGAGCCAGATGCTGCTTTGGGGAAAATACCTTCTGGAGTTTGTTGTCTGAGCCCTCCCAGCTGACACCCACGGTGGAGAAGATGTGTCAGGATAAATGGAAAATCGCTTCATAAATATTTGGGAAAAAGCCAAGAGGAAGAGAAAAAATGAACTAACCTTTGGGGATGTGTTTGGGAGCTTCTTAGTGATGGCCCTCACAGATGGGGAAGCAGGTCGTTAGCATTCGTCACTTTGCAGGAGGGTGTCCGCAAGAGCAGCCAGGGGCCGTGTCTGGTTCAGGCTGCCGGCACCGAGGGGCCCGTGGCTCGCCCGCGGCTCCGGGGAGAGGACGGGCCTGCCTGGGTCACCAACAGAAGACGTGGAGCACACTCAGGTGCCGGCTGCCCTTTATTCATAATGCATAATTGTGTCTTTAAACCCAGCTGCCTTGGGACTTGATTACAAGTGGGGCACAGGCTGAAGAGGCTTTTAGGGGAGCCCCTGGAGAAGAGGAAAGAGGCCCTGGGGGCCGAGGCGCTAACGGGGTAGAGCTGGCACCCGTGCCAGGAGGAGAGAACCGCACACCTGAGCTGGGAGGCCCCCGAGACGGGGCCTCCACCTCGCAGGGGACTCGGCTGAGGAGAGACAGGGCGTTTTAAGGCCGGTCAGTGCCGTCAGCAGTCCCAGGCCCTCCCAGCTCTGCAGACCACCTTCGCCTCAGCCCGCCACTCCCAGTTCTGGACACACCAGCCTGTGCGTCCCTGGAAAGAGAAGCCGCTGCCCCCAGCTCCACGAGGCCTTCGGGGTCCTAGCGTGCCCTCCTGCCTGCCCTCCTGCAGGGTCACCTGCCCGACTCAGGGGCCCGATTCCCGTCCGTCCTGGGTCACCGGAGGCGGACTCGTCATACCGGAGGAGAGGATGGTCCGCCGCGCAGCCACCGGGCTGGGCAGGGTCTCCAGAGGACAAACCCTGGGGAGAACTTCCTTGGGAGGAGCGGGGTCCCTAAATCTACGTGTCGGTGCCTGTGGTTAAGCTGCGAAGGCAGACGTGCTCGGGGCGTCTTTGCCTGGGAGGTGGGTGCACATACTGCCCTCCCAATCCCTAGTGGCTGCGGTTCTTTAGTCTCCATGGTTGGCGCCGTCGCCCCAGGAGAGGGCCTAACGCGCCTTTGCAGTCGGGGCCGGGGGCTGGGCGGAGGAGGCTGCGGAGGAACGATGGCGGGCGTGACGACGTGTCTCTTCCCCAGCATGGGATGGAGGTCCCGGGGGCCTTGACCGAGATATTTGGGGGAGCGTTTCCTGTTACCTGTGTATCAGTCGGGGTCCTGCAGAGGAGCAGATCAATAGAACACATACCTGTATGTGTATAAGAGGAGATTTGCTGTGGGAACTGACTGACAAATATAGAGGCTGAGAAGTCCCACGATATGCCATCTGGAAGCTGGAGAACCAGGAAAGCTGGTGGTGAAAACCAGTCTGAGTCCAAAGGTACAAGAACCAGGAGCTCTGATGTCTGAGGGCAGGAGAAGACTGATGTCCCAGCTCAGGAAGAGAAAGGGATTTCGCCCTTCCTCCGCCTTTTTGTTCCATTCGGACCCTCACAGATTGGATGATCCCACCTGCGTTGATGAGGGTGGCTCTTCTTGGTCTCCTGACAAGTGTTCTTTTTTAAAAATTAATTTATTTTATTTATTTTTGGCTGCATTGGGTCTCCGTTGCTGCACGCGGGCTTTCTCTATCTGCGGCGTGGGGGGGCTACTCTTCGTTGCGGTGCGCGGGCTTCTCATTGCAGTGGCTTCTCTTGTTGTGAAGCAGGGGCTCTAGGCGTGCGGGCTTCAGTAGCTGTGGCACGTGGGCTCCAG
>NW_021145954.1:13698-40023 GCF_002837175.3 Physeter macrocephalus | reverse complement strand
GCACGTGGGATCTTCCCGGACCAGGGCTCGAACCCGTGTCCCCTGCATTGGCAGGCGGACTCTTAACCACTGCGCCAGCAGGGAAGCCCCGACAAGTGCTTTTCTCTTCGGGAAACACCCTCACAGGCACCCAGAAACCATCGTTAACCAGCTGACCGGGCATCCCTCAGCCTGGCTAAGAGGATGCAGAGAATTAACCATCACAGCCTGTCTCTCCTCAAAGTGCAGACGTTGCAACTATTAACTGCTTCCAGAAGGGTGCAGAACCTTCGAGCTGGCACTCGTCTCTCTGTCCGTCTCGGCAGGAAGAGGGCTTCAACCACAGGCTGGGTCCGTGTCCACCGGTCGGACATGAAGTCTGTCTTTCTGCGTCAAGTTCTGTCTGTGTATTGACAGTGAGTCAGTTCTACCAGACAGAAATGCTGGGTTCTGGACACAATTCTAAAAGATCGACTTAGAGAAACCGAGGATGAATTTAAAACACCCTGAAAATAGGGCTGGTTGAGAAGCAAAGGATTTGCTTTCTTTCCTTTTTTTTTCTTTATAGTAAGACATCATTTATATATATATTTTAATTGAAATATAGTTGATTTACAATGTTGTGTGAATTTCTGCTGTACAGCAAAGCGATTCAGTAATATATATATATATATATATTCTTTTTAAAAAAAATATTCTTTTCCATTACGGTTTATCACAGGATATTGAACATAGCTCTCTGTGCTACACAGTAAGACCTAGTTGTTTATCAGGCTTGGCTCTCAGAGGGAGCGCCTGACTTACACTTGGTTCTTCATTCAGCTGACCTCGTCCCACAGGTTCCTCCTGGTGTCTGGCTGGGCTGGTCGCGTCCTCTTTGACGAGTGATTAAGCAGAGCGAATGTGATGCACTTATTTATTGACCCAGGTGACACATGTTGTGGGTTGCATGGTGGCACCCCCAAAAGATACGTCCGTGTCCTCACCCCCAGAACCCGTGAAGGTGACCTTATGAGGAAAAAGGATCTTTGCACGTGTCATCAAGGACCTTGAGACGAGACCACCCCAGATGAGGGGCAGGCCCTAGGTTCAGGGACAAGTGTCCCTGCAAGAGAACGGGGGGAGACAGAGGGGCAGAGGACGGCGGGGGGCCGCTGCGAGTCCAGGACGGCCAAGGTTTCCAGCAGCTACAGAAGCTGGAGGAGGGGCATGGGACGGGCTCTCCCTCGGAGCGTCCAGAAGGAGCCAGCCCCGCCGACACCCTGACTTTGGACTTCTAGCCTCCAGAATGCAAGAAAATACACGTGCGACGTTTAAGCCACCCAGCTGGTGGCAATTTGCAGCCCAGGAAACTAACGCAGCGCACCTGTGAGGCCCCCAGGCAGGAGGCACTGGGCTGTCCGGTCGGAACCGCAGGGCCTGGCCCTCGCGGACCTCTGCTTCGGAGCAGGGATGGACCCGCAGGGGACACTGTGCCCAGGGCGCTGGCACCACGGAGTCTGTCTTCTTCCAGAGCCGCTTCTTCACCTGAACGGCATCGCCCGCTCTGGCGGACTCACCTCCCGCGGGCGCCCTCGACCTGCGTCCTCTGCGGTCACTCAGCCTCGGCATCCAGAGGGCTCTGGACAAATGCTAGTGACGTCGCTCCTGCTGGACGCCAAGTCCCCGATCTCCCAGCCCGGAGAGTCAAACACTAAGGCCCAACCTGGCCCTCCCACCCCTGCTGCCCTCTCCCCGCACGGCTGGCCGAAGCTCACCTTCCCTTCTCAGCCTGCAAGCTCTTTCCCAGCTCAAGGCCGTCACACACCTGGCTTGCTCTCTATCCAGCAAGTTCTCTCTTCTCCTTGCGGGTCTCGACTCTTGGTCACGACTTCAGTGTCACCTTCTCAGAGAGGCCTTTCCAGACCGTCCGGCCGGAGTTGAGCACCTCTTTCTTCTTCCTCATGTACTTTTCTTCTCGGCTGTGATCGCCACCATCACTTAGTGACTGAGGGGGAGACGTGTCATGCCTGTCTTTTACACACACACACACACACACACACACACACACACACGGCAAAACCCCAGGAGGGCAGCGGCCGTCTCTGTTTTATTCAGTTCTGACTCTCCACCACCGAACGTAGGACCTGGCAGAGAGAAATGCTCCATAAATATTTGCTGAGTGAAAAGGTAAATGAATAGCTTCCTTGAACCATATGGGGGAGGAGAGGAGAAAAAAGAGCCCGCACTTAGGTGGCAAACTTCTCCCGAGATCCTACAAGCTTATTGTCTCATGACAGCAGGCTTGGAAATGTAATTACTTTGTTTTTCTCTCTCCTCCAAAAGCCTTTTTTTTAAAGTTTGTTTTTTCCCCTGGGGAGTAAATATGTGCATTAACCCTTAAGGCAGCAGCAGGGGAAGGGTTCGCAGGTTTAGAGCCAGCTTGCGGAAGACTGCGGAAGTCAGTCCCCCAGAAGGAGAAGCTTCCTGTGCAATAGAACTTGGGATGAAAGTTAAAATGCACTTGCAGAAATAAATTGGTTGCTATAGCAACTGGTCCTGGTTCTCCCTCACAAGGAAAACATAGAAAGACGAAAGGGAAAAAAAAAAAAAAAAGAGTCAGCCAACTTTGGTCTAGGCTTGAGAGAAGGAGCTGTCCAAATAGAATCAGCGACAATATTGTGAAACGTTTCACATCACCAGTGTAAAATCACGTTTGCATGTTTGCATGGGTCTGGCTGCTGGGCTGTCTTCCCCAGCCTGACCTGTCGTTTCCATCGCTTCCCTGGCTCCTACGGGTGGCAGAAGGTTTGATGCGCGCCTGACAAGGCTTCCCGACCCTCTCAAAGTGGTACGGTTTAATACAGCTCCTGTATTAAAACGCTCCTCTGTGCCAGGTCCTTTGGTAATGAGTAATCAACTTCTGGAAGACTCTCCTGGTAAATTCAGATTTTTATCGATATATGGTTTCCCCGGGTGGCATCCACCCACCTGCGCTGGGAGAGTTCACCGAAAGTATCGGACGGGGGAGTGAAGTCTCGGAGGTGATTCTCAACGGTGCGTTCGGGACTCGTGGGGAACGGTGACCTGCTTACGGGAGGAGGGCAGCGATGGGAGGATGGGGTCAGGCACCCTGGCCTGGCCACGTCGTTGGTGAAACGCAGGGGTCCTCGTGAGGGGACAGCCCAGCCTCGGCTGGTTTTCTCCGAGCGGATTCTCTGCAGAGCGTGTGGTTCTACAGAAGCACTTTTAAGTGACAGAGAGGCACAGAGGATGTTCGTGATGAAGGCAGTTGGGGGTGGTGGTCCGTGACGTTTGGAGGTTCATTTCACCCTTCGTCTGTGTTCAGTGTGCATTTTTCGAACCCCCTCTGTGGGAAGCAGAATCACGGCTCCACAACGAAGCCCAGGTCCTAATCGCTGGAACCTGTGAATATGTGTATATGTTACGAGATGAGGGGGTCAAGGCTGCAGATGGAACTCAGGTTGCTCATCAGATGACCCGGACGCAGCGGGTGACCCTGGCTTAGCAGGGTGAGCCCGGTGTGATCACCCGGGTCCTCGAAAGCCGAAGAGTGTCAGAGTGACGTCATGTTGAACGAGCTGAACCCGCCGCTAACTCTCAAGATGAAGGAAGGGCTGAGTCGCGGAAGGCAGGCGGCCCCTGGAAGCTGGAACGGACGGAAACGACGCTGCCCCAGAGCCTCCGGAAAGGGGCACGGCCCTGCCAACACCTTGACCTTAGCCCAGGGAGACCCACCCAACTGTAAGATGATAAAGCCGTGCTGTTTTAAGCCATTAAACGTGCGGTGATTTGTTACAGCAGCCCTAGGACACAAGTGCCAGGGAGGCGTGCTACCCACGTCCCCACCCCGGGGTTACAGCCCGGAGAAGGGGCAGCCGGGCCTCTTGGGGGCGGATGGAAGGACTGGCCCGTGGGAGGGGTGCAGGGGGAGGACAGCCCGGACCAGGGAGCCAGCAGGGGTCGGGGGCTGGGAAGGCCGCAGGGACACGTAGCGCTGAGCCTGCAGCAGGCCTGGTGAGCTCACCTAAGCGGCTGGAATTTTCTCGGAGAGCTGCAGGGGGGCCTCGGAAGGTTTTGAGCAGGAAACGGACATGTTTTGATGAACCCGACCAGAGGAATCAGGCAGAAGCGAAGCAAGTCCAAAACAGAGCCAAGTGGATCAAAGTCAGAGCTCGTCCGGGCCCTGGGCCGAGCGGGGTCGCCCTCCCCTCCGCTCATCGCAGCTGAGTCTGGACCCCTAGAGTCGCCTGACCCGCTTCAAATAAGTCCTAGGGCCCCCGGGACCGGCCTGCACCCCAACACACGCTTTCCTCTCCTCAAGGGGCCCCGAGGAAAACGGGCAGTGGACAAAAGGAGCCGTCGTCACAGGCCGGGTGCTGGGCCTGCCGTCCCTTCATAAATTAAGCGTGAACTGTAAAACTTGAGTATTTAGGGCATAACTGCCATTATTTCCTAATATAAAAAAAGCAGGAAGTGGATCACCAGCCAGAACGAAGACAGGCATTTGATGCATTTCTCGAGCCTGCTGACAAAGCAATCCCCGGGGAGGGGGCGCAGCTGGCTCTCCCGGCGACACGCCCCCAGGCCCGGGGGCTGCTCGGGCGGAGCCTGTCCTCGGCGGGCCGAGGCCTGGGCGGCCGAGCCGGGGAAGGACGCTCGGGGCCCTGGGCTGGGCTCGGGCTCCGCCTTCGGTCCGGGTCTGCGTGGCAGCCGGAAGGGCTCTGGCCAAGGGCTCTGGTCGGTGGCGAACCGCAGGCTGGGCTCTGGAAGGTTGAGGTCGGGTGCAGACGCTCAGCTGAGCTCTTGTCCTCGGCCGAAGCCTCGGCGCCCACAGGTGGGCCTTGACGAGGGGCCCGAATTCCCTCCCGCGACTGAGCCCGGGGCCCCTCAGTCCTTCTGGGCAAGTGCCCGCTGCCCTCTGCGGCTCCACTAGTTGGGTCCTGCCTTGTCATTCCTTCTCCGGTGTGTCCGGGTCCCTGGGTCACCGTGGTGACACCACCATGGGATTCAGACCCCACCACGACCCCAGGCACTATGGTAGCAGGTGCTCTGTACGCACCCTCGAAGGGTCCGGCAGTTTTCCGCGTACACGTTGCTAGGGGCAGGGTGACGCTTCAAACCCGGGTCCCCGGCACCTGCTGAGCCAGCGCCTCCCCTCTGTCCCCAGGGGCCCTTCTTAGAGCCGTCCTGGGATGGGCCGAGAGGAGAGATTTCTGAGGGGTTTGGGGCGGCCACTTTCAGAAGCGGCCGCTTTCAGGAGCGGCGTTTTGCGGCCGCCTTCAGAGCTGGTTGTCTCCCAGCCAGACCTGCTTCCCGAGCCATCGCGTGCTTGCTAGACTGAACGGCAAAATGCAGGTGAGGGGCCTGGCCTTGCTCCTGGTTTGGGGGGCCCTCTCTTTCCCTGTCTTCCTCTCCCGTTTCCGTCTGGCTCACACCGTCTCTCACCGGCACCCTCCAGCGCCAGGCCCAGAAGACACACATTTTCCTTCTCCAGAAGCCCCATCCCTTCACAGACAGCGATTAAACTTAGCTACAGGTACCAGTCAAAGGCTGGAGTGTGCCTTCAGAAAGCTCCCAGCCAGGAGGGGAGGCACACAGGTGACAACAAATTCTACATCCAAGTGCTGTGAGGGGCCAGGCAGGGGCCGAGTCCAGCCGGGTGGAGGTGTGGGGAGGGAGGAGACAGCTAGGCGACCCCCCGACGCTGAGCACAGCACAGCGGAGACTTCCAGGCCAGGTGCTCCGCACAGGTCTGCTCGGGGGAGGGAGGGCCGTTGGGGGAAGCGGGGGTGGTGGGGACAGGCTGGCAGGAGGGGAGAGGGCTGAGGCTGGCACGGACTCAAGAGCTGGGTCGCAAAGGCTTTTTGCATCTTTTCTTGACAGGGTGGGATGTCCTCGAAGGAATTTAGAAGCAAGAAACTGAGCGACATGCGCAAACCTTTCGGAGAGCTGAAACTAGCATCAGCGTGGAGCAGAGAGCAGAAGGCTCTAGAAGGAGACCCTGAGCTGGAGGCTGTGGGCATCTGGGCAGGAGAAGGCGCTGGCTTGGGCTGGGCAGGGGCAGGGTGGGATGGAGAGGGGGAGAGACTTGAGCTTGGACGGGGTCGGGGGCGGCCCTGGGAGTTTGTCTCAGACGGAGAGGTTTCCATAAAACCGCACCGAGAAGGAAACAGCAGAGGGCCAGCAGCCACTTACATCCCAGACCGTTTCCCGATCCCTTCTGGTCCCAGGACACACGCCGTGTTTATTTTCACGCCCAGCTCCAGCTCTCAGGACGCGTCACTCGGAACTGAGTGAACAGCGCCATCCTGACACTGTGTGATTCCTGGTCCCTGCGACGGGCGCTTGGGAAGCCGGCGTGGCCTCTGTGGCCACTGGCGTCTAATTGATTGAATACATCAGCTAAGGAACTGCCGTTTCCTCAGTGAAACCTAAAATCGCATTGACACTGCAGCTGCAGCTGAGAAGGCCTTCAACCATCCAAATGCTTCAGCAGAGGTGGGCTTGCTGGGACTGTCGCTGAGTTTATCACCGTGCCCTTGAGCTGGTGTCGCCTGCACCTCCCCAAGGGGAGGAACGGACACGGGGAAGCAGTGAGCCGTGCGGGAGACTCTTTAGAGGGTGACGATGGCCACTTTTCAGAAAACAGGTCCCCCTGCCCCCAAAACACACGCGCACACACACGCACGCACACGCGCACACGCGCACACACACGCACACATGCACGCGCGCGCGCACACGTGCACACACACGCGCGCACACACACGCACGCACATGCACACATGCACGCGCGCACACGCGCACACACGTGTGTGGCGGGGCTAAGACAACGAATGTTCTATGAGCAGCTCTCATCTGAAGGGAACTTACTGATCCCACTTTTCGTTTTACCAGTCCCGTAATTCTTTATTAAGCCTTCTCTTACGACGTGGGAGGCTTTGGGGCCATGTGGCTGCATCACAGGAGAGCTGTGTAATCCACATGATAATCATTTATTCACCAGCAGGACAAAGGGCGCTTTGTTTCGTTAAGAGGATCCCCAGCTCTCACCCCATCACTCCTCTCTCATGGGAGACAGGTGTGTCAATCTCAGAGCTCCCTGAGCCATCTTCCCCTCTGAGAAGAAAGAAAGGGAACAGGGTGCCTCAAAGGAATCTCAGAGATGAATCCCAGCTCGCCATCACCTCCCCTCAAGCATTCCAAGACAAATGGTAACATTGCTGGGAAAATCACGCTTCAAGATGGTTCCCTGATGGCAGGTGGCTTGAGACAGAATTTATTTCAGGAGAACGGACTCAGCTCTGTCTGCACGTAGGCAGGGTGCTCTGCTCCCCAGAGCTGCTGGGCAAAGTTCCAGGAAGCCGGGTTATTAAGCAGGTTTTCAAAGGCTGAGGTCATTGCCGTTCTCTCCTCTCTGCAAAAACACAAAACGTCAGCTCCTCCCAGCAGCTGACTTCCCAGGCTCCTGAATGCACGGCCCCATTCATTCACTCACTCATTCACTCCCTACTCCACACAATTTATCAAGTCCCTGCAGTGTGTCAGGCACTGGGGTACAGAGATGAATAACGCACGCGGTCCTGTTGTCAAGGAACTGGCGTTCTGGTAAAGCAGGAAGGAAAAAGCAGGCCAGTAAAAGAGCGATAGAGCGTGGCGTGAACAGTGAAAGAAACGGGTCCAGATCCCGCCTGGATCTGGGCCGGCCTCTGCACCGGGGCTGGGGGGACAGGGTATGCCAAGGCTTGGGGTGCGTGGCCAGACGGCGACTTCAGGGAACCGTTAGCAGAAGTTCAAGGAGAGGAATGGCTGAGGTTCACGAGCCAGGTCTTGAGGGCTGTGTCCGCTTTGCTAAGCAGTTTAGGTTTTATTCTGGAGGCAGTGGGGAGCCTATACAAGTTTTTAAGCCAAAAAGGGACACTCCTCAGTGTGCAATGTATGCACTTTAGAACAATCCCTCTGGCTGCAGTGGGGTGAGGCTTAAGAGAGGGAGACAGGCAGCATGAGAACCTGACCTTTGACGTGAGCGGTGAGTGTAGCCAGGAGAGAGGAGGTAAGACACTAAGGAGGTGAGATCTCCAGGGGACTTATGAGCCATGGAGGGTGAGGAAGGAGGGGGTGGCTTTTATTCCTGAGATCCCGGCTTGGGGAGCCGTAGAGGTAAGATTGCCCCTATCTGTTTCAGGAACGCTTTTGGTAGCAAGACATAGAAACCTAACAGTGACTTAAGCAATAAAAGCATTTAATTATCCCATACACCAAGAAGTCTGGTGGTGAGCCATCTAGGGCTGGTTTAACACCTTGATAGTGTCATTAAAGATCTAGGGTCTTTCTTTCTGCTCCCCCATCCTCAATGTATTGGCGCTTTAACCTCATGGTTGCAAGATGGCTGCTGTAGCTCCAGACGTTTTCATGGCACTCAAGACCAGAAGAAGGGGAAAAAGAGGTGGTCACAGCCATGTCTGTTCCCTTTAATCAAGAGAAACAAAGTTTCCAGAAGATTCTGCCTATAGGTCAAGGGCCATCCTTAGCTGCAAGAAGGCTGGGAAAGTGAGATTTTAAATTTCCATCACCAATAGTGGAGGCAAGTAGGAAGAAAAGGCTTGGGAATGGGTATTGAGTCAGCAACCAAGATGGAAAGGTTCAGAGGAAAAAGCGGCAGAGCCCCATGCCCTGGGGTGAGTGGGTTGCAGAGAAAAAGCAGCCTCTACCCAAGAAGGTTATGGGGACGTGGGTGCTGGATGGGGGGTGCGTTGATTTCCAGCCTCAGTGCCTTCTACCCGCTGCTTGCCCTGTCTCTGAGGCCGTGTTTCCTAGCTCATCCCGCCAATGGGACGCACCGGAGGGGCCTGGAGGGCAAGGGGGGAGGGAGAAGTAGGGGTCTCCCTCCCCACTTCTTCTCTGTCTCCAGGGCCTGCATCTCCTTGCTCTGGTCCCAGGTTTCCCCGCTTGACCCCAGGCCCTGTTCTCCATCCCTTCTGCCCAGCGGCGAGGGTGGCTCTCGGCTCTGCTGGCCTCGGTCACCCTGACTATCACAGTTGAGTTCCCAGTGACTTTACCTCCTATGGAACCAATTCCCTGGATTCAATTCTCTCTATTTTAACTATTCAGAATGGTTACGTTTTCTAGGTTGGACCCTATCTGAGCCGCCTGTCTTTGAACAGGCAGGGAATCGGTGGTGGTGAGAGGAGGGTTGTGTGTCGGAGTTTCTTTCCTGAAATAATGGCCCCAGTAAACAGAGGTAGAAAGAGAGCAGCAGATAGGGCTGGGTCAGAGGAAAGGGGGAGAGGGAAGATGTCTTGGGGGTGACGGATGAGAGACCCCTCGGGAGGGACCCACGGTTGGAGACGTGGCTGGGCTGGGGGCAGGGGGCGAGTACCGGGTGCAGGTCCAGCCGCTTCCAGGCTGTGCTGGAACCTGCAGTCTTTTGACCCTCCTGGAGCCGGTGCTTGTGGGGCTGCAGCCACTGTTTACACACAGAGTGAATCTGAGACGTGGCAGCCGTCCAGCCTGCCCGGAGGGATAGAGCAAGGGAGCAAGGCAGGATTTCTGCGTCGGCGTTCTCTGCCTGGGGACCTACCTTCTTAAGTTTCTGCCTCCTGTGGACCTGCTAAGGCGCAGCTACAGAGAGGAGACCGTGGGAATCTCTGCAATGCCCCGGCGGGGGGCCAGTTATCCATCAGTGCAGCTGGGTCACACTGCCATCATAGGCAGCCCTCAAGTCCCAGATTACATCGGTGGTTTAATGCCACAGAAAACCCATGTCTCTCTCACGCTACCAGCGCACTTGAAAGGGCGGCAGGGCGGGCAGTCGAGCAGTCCCCACAGGGGCGCTGCTCCTGTCCCCAGGGACCTGCCTGGTCACAGCATCCATGAGACCCAGCGCTGTGCACTGGTTCATAAAGCTTCCACCCAGGACCCCATCACATCTTCTTTCTTTTAAAAAAAAAATTTTTTTTTAAATTTTGTTTATTTATTTATTTATTTTTGGCTGCGCTGGGTCTTCGTTTCTGCGCGCGGGCTTTCTCTAGCTGCGGCGAGCGGGGGCCACTCTTCACCGCGGTGCGCGGGCCTCTCACTGCCGCGGCCTCTCTCGTTGAGGAGCGCAGGCTCCGGACGTGCAGGCTCAGTAGTTGTGGCTCACAGGCCCAGTTGCTCCGCGGCATGTGGGATCCTCCCAGACCAGGGCTCGAACCCGTGTCCCCTGCATCGGCAGGCAGATTCTCAACCACTGCGCCACCAGGGAAGCCCTAAAATTCTTAAAAATATTTATTTATTTATTTATGGCTACATTGGGTTTAATATTTTTTTATGTATCTATGTATTTATTAAGACCCCGTTACTTCTGCTCGTGTTGCTTTGGTCAAAGCAAGTCCTGTGTGCCCAGAAAAAGAGGTGGAATCTTTGTGAACAGTCGTGATGAATGCATACCAACAGAGGTGCCCTGGAGCTGGCAACCAACCGTGCTGAAAGTCACTCACACTTTAGTAAGAAGTAGAGCACCACTCTTCACCGCGGTGCGCGGGCCTCTCACTGCTGCGGCCTCTCTCGTTGCGGAGCGCAGGCTCCGGACGCGCAGGCTCAGTAGTTGTGGCTCACAGGCCCAGTTGCTCCGCGGCATGTGGGATCCTCCCAGACCAGGGCTCGAACCCGTGTCCCCTGCATCGGCAGGCAGATTCTCAACCACTGCGCCACCAGGGAAGCCCTAAAATTCTTAAAAATATTTATTTATTTATTTATGGCTACATTGGGTTTAATATTTTTTTATGTATCTATGTATTTATTAAGACCCCGTTACTTCTGCTCGTGTTGCTTTGGTCAAAGCAAGTCCTGTGTGCCCAGAAAAAGAGGTGGAATCTTTGTGAACAGTCGTGATGAATGCATACCAACAGAGGTGCCCTGGAGCTGGCAACCAACCGTGCTGAAAGTCACTCACACTTTAGTAAGAAGTAGAGCACCGACCTGGTGGTCATGGCTCTGTTTGTATCCACTAAAATGTAAGCTGCGTGAGCGCAGCTGTCTCTGCCTATTTTGATCACTGGTGTATCTCAAGCACCCAGTACTGTGACCCACACATATGAGATGCTCAACAAATATTTGTGGAATGAACGATTAACTCATCAAACCTCACAACAGCCCTGATGAAGGAGGTGTTATAATCATCTCCATTTTCCAGGTGAAGAAGCTGAGGGTCAGAAAAGCGAGTCAGTCACCAGAGCTGGACACCCGGGCTCAGAAATAATCAGCACGGAAGTGAGCCCCCATCAGTCTGGGGACCCCATCACCCGTCCCTCACGGACGCTGCACTCCTCTGAGGCAGGATGCTGCTGCCCCCCCTTCGTCAGTCTGGAAATTTCATCTGCGCGGGGATTACTTGACCGTCTCCATCGGTTGGCCTCTATCGAGGACCTGTGTGTGCCGGACACTGTGTCGGAGCCGACCACCAGGAATTCCCAGCAAGTGGGATCCTCCAAGACAGAGCTTTTTGGCGATGAGGGAAAACCCGCCCACGGAAAGTGACCACGGGGAGAGACAGCCTCTCAAAGCCTCAACAGCAACCGGCCTAGTTTTCCCAGGTTGTTCACCATCTTGGGTAGAACCAGAAGTCAGAGCTTCCAGACCTCAGTCTCACCACCCAGGGTCGTGGGTGGCTGCTGGGTCTGCCCCCAGGGCTCTCGTTCCCCTCTCTGTGGGCCACAGCACCCCACCTCCCCTGGAGGACCTGGTCTCCCCTGAGTGCAGCCTTGGGGTGCGGTTGATCTGGGTACCCTGCTCCCTGCTGGCCAAGGGGTGGGGCCTCCTGAGGGTGAGGCGAGGGCCCGGACCCCCTGCTGGTGCTGGTTCCCTGGAGAGGGTGTCAGTGGGGTCCACCGCCCTGCTTTCAGACCCTCTCCGGTTCTTGCCCCCCAGTTCTGTGAGCACCCCCTTCCCCCATCCCCTTCTGCAGAGCTTAGCCAGAGTTGCGAGTCTGCTGCGTGTAACCAGAATAATCTAACTGATGTACGCAGGGTTACCGGAGGGCGACTCAGAGGGCATCTGATCCAACCATCTTATCCTACAGTTGAACAGATTGATGGACGTGATGGCCAGCAGCCTAAGCGCTCTCTCTGAGTCAGCGCTTTCCCTAAGCACCCTGACAGCCCGGTAACCCAATACGGGGCGAGCCTTTGTATTCTAGGGACAGGAGCCGTAGCACAAAGGTGCCAGCAGCTCTCCCCACCGCTGTGAAGTGGCAGAGCCAGCGTCTGCATCTGGGGTCTCTGCTGTCTTCCTGTCGTGGCTTCCCAGGGCTCCTGGGTCCTGCACAGGGTCTCGTCACAGGTCTTCATCGAATCCGTGGTCAACAGGCTGATGTCAGACTTGTCTGTTCCTGCCCTCCTGCCCTCCTGCCCTTCCTGCTCCTCTGGGTCCCGTGCGGTCCCCACTTTTCTGTTTTGAAAGCCTGCTGAGAAGTCAGGGAACACAGCTGTCCACTGCCCCCCATGCGGGTCCCCCCGCCACCACGGTTGAGAGATCGTGCCCGTCCCCTGAGGGGCCAGGCCTCCCAGGCCCCAAAAGATGCCCGGGGAGCAGCCGTGGCCTTCCCTGGGGGCCCCTGCATCATGCCCGACTCTGCAGAGTGTGCCAGTGGGTAGGACGCACAGGGCAGTTCCCGGGAGGGGGCTCGCGGACCACGTGGCCCCGACCGCATCCCGCGAGAGGAGGGCTCACCCCCCCCAACGAGCCTTTCCGGGCTCTTGCTGAGCCCCCTCCTGTCTGCCCCAAGAAGCGCGTGCCCCTCCCCAGCAGCTGAGGTCTTCCTCAGGGGCAGCTGGTGCCACCTTGCTCGGGGAGGGGCTGTCCCTCTGTTAGCAGGGCTTCGATGGTGCCCCTTGTGAAGGAAGCATGGACCCCAGGATTTTGTATCAGGGGACAGTGCATTGTATAGATGTCTATCTACGTGGCTCTTTCGGTGCTTTCCAAGAGAGGGGAGCAGGGCCAAGGGGGTTATGTTCTGTCCTCTGGAGGGTGGGTGGCTTTCTGTTACCTCTGCCCATCACCATCCACCTCTCGGGTCCTCAGGGCGAGAGGACGGGGTGTGCAACAGTCCACGAGGCAGGTCTCACCTCTGTTAGCACCGAGCAGGGCAGACAGGCAGAAAACACACAGTGACAGGTAGCGGCCACGGCCGACCTAGCGGCTGGGAAGCCTCCCTGGGGAGGGCACATTTAAAGTGACATATAGGGGCTTCCCTGGTGGCGCAGTGGTTGCGCGTCCGCCTGCCGATGCAGGGGAACCGGGTTCGCGCCCCGGTCTGGGAGGATCCCACAGGCCGCGGAGCGGCTGGGCCCGTGAGCCATGGCCGCTGGGCCTGCGCGTCCGGAGCCTGTGTTCCGCAACGGGAGAGGCCACGACAGAGGGAGGCCCGCATACCACAAAAAAATAAAAAATAAAAAAAATAAAGTGACATATGGGGAGATCAGGGCGGTTTAGCAGGACCCGATAGGCAGGGTGGAGAGAGGACAGTCCAGGCAGAGAATGGGTCCCCTGATGAATCGAGCAAAAAAAAAAAAAAGGAGTTCAAGAAGAAGGGTGAGGACATTTAATTCAACAATTAACTGGACACCTACTGTGTTCTAGGTGACTGGAGAGGACAGGAAGAGAAGGACAGGGAAGGCTGCCAGATGGAGAGGGGCTTGTAGATCAGGCTGGGAGCAGGGGATTCATTTACATATTTAAGCAAAGGAGGAGGGAGGGTGCATTCCCACCTCGGGGGCTCATTCTGGGTAACATGTGGAGCCGAAACTCGGGAGTTTCGTGTCC
This sequence comes from Physeter macrocephalus, assembly GCF_002837175.3. Lineage (NCBI taxonomy): Eukaryota > Metazoa > Chordata > Mammalia > Artiodactyla > Physeteridae > Physeter > Physeter macrocephalus. Next base: position 26,241 of record NW_021145954.1, on the reverse strand, counting down.
ATCAGTGAGTGAGAGGACACACAGATGCGGTTTATCCACACGATGGAATATGATGCAGCTTTGAAAAGGAAGGAGATTCTGACACCTGATGAACCTTGAAGACATCCTGCCCAGTGAGATAAGGCGGTCACGACAGGACGAGTTGTGTATGATCCCACGTACGTGTCAAATCCACAGAGACAGAACGTGTAACGGTGGTTGCCAGGGGCTGGGGGAGCCAGTGCCTCAGGTGGAGCAGAGCTGCAGTGTTCCAGGGTGAAAAGCCTTCGGTGGGTGATGGGCATGGTCGCACAGCAATGGGAATGTCCTTAAGGCCACAAAACAGCGCACTTAACAATGGTCAAGATGGCAAACTTTACATTATGTGTATTTTACAGCAATTTTTTAAAATCTTTTTTTTTTAAAGGAGATGGTCAGAGGGGAAAAAAAGTGCAATCTCCTGGTTTTGATAAAGTAGGACCGATATGTGAGATGTTATCCTTAGAGGAATCTGGATAAAGGGTACACGGGACCTCTCTGCACTATTGTTGCACCTTCTTGTGAGTCTATAATTATTCCAAAATGAAAAGCTAAGAAAAGCGGGAAACATCTCTAGAGGAAAAGGGTAAAAGATAAAATCTCTCTCTGCCACCCCGGCCTCCCCAGGAAACCACTTTAGTTTTTTATTCATCCTTCCAGAATTTATTTTTGCATGTGCAAATGCAAATAGAGATGATGGGTTTTCCCTAATTTTTTATACAAAAATAGTAAATTAACATACCTTCTGCCCTTTGCTTTTTTTCACATAACACTAAATCCTAGAAATCCTTCTATTTCAACACACAGAGAGCTTCCTGGTTACTCAAACATGCATATCATTCCATGGTATGAGTGCACCATAACTGATTTAACTAGCCCCCTTTAGATGGACATCTAGACTGTTTTGCTGTTTCAAACGGCACTGCAGTGAATAGCCTTGTACAGATGCCATTTCTCACTTCTGACTTCCCAGGATGGTAATAGCTATGTCCTTTGCTCTCTTATCTCATGATGGAGGAGTAACCGAGGGGTAGTGCTTGGGAAGGCTGCCTGCTGCCCTCTGCCGCCCGATGTCATAGGCAGGATCTGAGACCCAGGGCTGTTTCAGAGGACATCCTGCATCTCTGTAAGGCTGGAGGGTGGCTCAGTATGAGATCATGAGGATTGGACTAGGCAGACCTGGAGACCCACCCAAGCTCCCCGACAGTGTGACCTTGGGCAGGTCACCTCACCCCGAGAGCTTCGGGGTCTTTTACCGTGAGACGGAGGTCACACTACCTGGCACCCTGGGGCTTCCCGTGCATCACCTCACTGAATCCTCACCACAGCCCTGAGGGACTGGCATCCTCAGCAACCCCATTTTGCAGAGGAGAACACTGAGGCTAAGAAAGGCCCCTGACTAGTAAATAGCAGATGCCGAAATCCAACCAGGTCTGTCTGACTCCAGAATGTGGCTTCCGTCCCATCACAGTCTTTTCCACCAACTGAAGCTTTTATTCATCGTGAAGGCAGAGTCTGCTTGGCCAGTAGGTGGACGGTTGGCCAGAGGCTGGAGAGGAGTCTGGTGCCGGGGGGCTGGAGTGCCTGCCGTTTCTGACGGCGCCGCCTCCAAACAGCCCAAGCCCGTCGGCAACCTCGGGCAGCTGGTAGCGAGCTGGGGAGAGATACAGTTGGCAAAACACGTTAGCATCTTCCTCTCTGCTAATTAGTTTTGTGAAAAATTATTTGTCTATTAATTTTCACCAGAGAGCAACTGGGGCTGCGGAAATGTGGTGACACGTTTTCCATGAAAAGGAAAGGAAGATGCCACTCACCCGGAGCTCGAAAACAACTCCCACGTGGGTAACAAGCAGGGGTCTGGGAGGCGCACGTGCAGGGGAGTGTCGCGGAAACGGAACCATCCCCAGGCGTGAATAAGAGGGGCGCCCACACCGCAGGGGCTGGAAAAACAGGCCCACAGCCCTGGACAATGTCTGCCCAAGGGTCACACGACAGGTGTGGAATTGAAGGCCGTCCCCCACCCGCTGCCCTGTGAGTGCTGTCCCCTCTGCCTGGACCACTTTTCCTCACCTGTCTGCCTAGAAAACGCCTCTCCATCTCCCAAGTGCCAACTCAAGCAGCATCTCCTCCGGGGCAAGATTTCAGACCCTCAGGAGTAGAATACAGTCTTCCCTTCATGTCCTTTTCTAAGTCCCTCTGGGCCGTCCTGGCACCTGTAAACGCGTTAAGCATCTCAGTGGTTTCCGGGTTGTCTCATGACGGAGCATGCGTGGTGCTCGGTAAATGCTGGTTGGAGAAGGGGCAACTGGGCTGAGGCCGTGCCTGCAGGCTGAGCGGGTGAAGGAGGGCTTCCCGGAGTAGGAGGCTGGGAGCTGGGTGTTCCGGGATCGAGGGACCAGGCCGGGTGGCTTGCACACGGCACCGGCTGGCTCACGAACCCAGGGGCCCTCCCCACGGCACGTCGGCTTCCTGAGGGCAGCAGCGAGGTTTGACCCTGGGCCCCGCCTCAGCACTGGCCTTGCTAGCGGAGCCGCGTGTTTGAGAGGCCCCACTACCGTGGGCATTCACTCAGCACTTGCTGAAAGAATGAACAGAGACACTGATGGAACCAGAAGACACTGCCCGGGAGTCAGCGCGGGGGAAGATGCTGGTCGTGACCTCTCACCCTCCGTGTGATGCTGGACCAGTCCTTTCCCCACTCTGGCTCTCAGGTTGCTCGCCTGCTGATTGAAGGTGTCAGGCTCCGTGCGGTCTCTAGGGTTCCGTTTGTCTTGGTGAGGACCGCCCTTCCCATGTTTGGAGAGCTTCCCGCACTGGGAGTTCTCCTCCCCCAACCCAGGTAGAAACCAGAACTCGCTTTCCCAGCCTGCCTTGCAGCGCCAGTGCTGTCACGTGACCTGGACCCCGCGATCAGACGCACCTGCGCGGATCTTCCCCTGGCGGGCCCCATCAGGCAACAGAGAGGCGCTGCTTGAAGCTGCCGTTCGCTGGGGGAGGTGGAGCTCTCGGGGCAGAGCAGTGGCTCAGGTCCTGGCGGGGGCACCCACGCAGGGAGGGCGCGCTTGTGGTGTGAGCCAAGGTGCCTGTGTTGGTGGCAAGAGCATCTCTACCCGCAGCCTCTGAAGGAACGTGGTGCCGCCTCCAAGTCTGATTCCCTGGCCTCCTGCAGAATTTGTGATTTGCATAATAGTCCTTCATAAATTCCTCTTCAGCTGAAAGCAGCTAGACTGGGTCCTGGTGCATGCACCTGAGAACTGCGGTGGATGCACCCACCGTCTGGCTTGCAGATCCCACGCCTCCCAACAGGATCTGGCGGTCTAAGACGAGGTCTTGTAAGAGAGACACAGAGTAGCTGCTCCACGGTATTGATTTGCAGCAGGCCTGCCATCCAGCTCATTACCCGTTAGCACAGACTTCCTGGTCATCTTCAAAAGTTTGGGTAGCTGTGTTTCTGGGGGACCACACCACCACTTCAAATCAGCAATTTTGAGAAAATGTCTGAGGCCATGATTTTGACCTTTACATCTCACAGAGGGCCAAGGCCAGTGCCATGTAGTTTTCTGACAAATGCATTCAGTTTCACACAAGACCAGAGAAGGACAGGCATCCCCTCTCTTGGAAACCTCATTTCTTTACACATACAGGCGTCAAAGCTGTTGGTGCCGAGCAGTGGGCCTGAAACAAAAGCCTGTGGAATTTGACAGCTCTGAGTTCAAATCCCAGCTCGACCACGCACACGTTGTGTGACCCTGGCCACGCAGCTTAAACTCTCTGAACCTCAATTTCCCTATTAACAAATCAGAACAGTAATATCCCTACATCAGCGGTTGTTATGAGGAGGCTGAGTGCTGCGTGTATCCTTCAGAGCTAGTCTCTAAAAACAAGCAAATACATTTTTCTCTTCCTTTTTTTAAAGAAAAATAACAACACACTATAGATGACATTCTGTATCTTACTTTGAAAAACCTTATCAATATATCTTGTAAATGATCCGATTTCTGTATATAAGACCTTTCTTATTCCTTTTTAATGGCTGCATATTATTCCATTATATAGAGGTATCATCATTTATTTAAGTCCCTATTAATTCGATGTTCCTACTCTTTAGCCAACACAAATAATGCCACAAAATCCTGTACATATGTCGTTTCACGCACGTGCAATTCTGTAGTGCTGATAGTGGGCAAGTGCATTTATAATCTTGATCAGTGTTGCCACGTTGATCTAGACAAGGTTGTACTACTTTACGTCAATGTACAAGAGCGTCTCCAAAAGTGTAACCAAACTTTTACTTCTTTGCCCATCCTCTAGGTAAAACATGGTGTATCAGGATACATTTTCTCATATTATGAGAGCGGGTTCATAAGAACTTTCAGTGCCTTTTCCAGTGAACGCTCTGATCAAAGCCTTTGCCTAGTTTTCTACTGGCCTGTAGGCTATTTTCTTGTTGATATGAAAGAGTTATGCCTTCAGTGGGGAGTCTGCAGCCCTGCCTGTTGAGCCTCTCTGATTTCCTGGTATGGAGTCTGGAATCACAGTGTTTTGAGTCTTCATTGCCAGTGTTGTCCTCACTGATCTTTATTTTCTTGGAATCTCTCTGTGTTGTGATGTGTGATCGGCGTTTATGTATGTAGACCACCACTAGACGGACCCCTTAAGGCGGGAGCAGGTGGGGGGCGTGGGGGAACGGGAACCCACACTTAGTCTCTATTTCTCTCGGTCTAACACGGAGCCTTGTGTGAAGTGGATACTCCACAAATGTTTCTGAAATAAATAAATGAGAGAACGGATAGACGGTGTTCTTGAGACGTTTCACGTTTGTACATCTCTCCCACTTTTGTGAGCAGAGGTGGTGTCATCTAATTCTTCTGGGTCCCCAACAGCACCCCTGCAATGGACAGTAATAATTTCTTAAAATCTACGGGGACCGGAACTGAACCAACAAAACCTCCTTCACGGGGTGGTTACTGAGCGATCTGAATGAGCTGGAGAATAATAAATGCTTGTAGCAGGAACTCAATAAATAGTTGACTGTTACAAATAGTGACAATAACAATAAGAGTGCCACTTACTGATTTAGTTGTCTTGACTGTACAGAAGCTATTTATTTCATGTATTATTCAGTGCTTTTATTTCACTGTCAATATTAATACATAATTTATACCAGTTAGCTTTGACTGTGTAACAAACAACCCTGGAATTTAGTGGTTTAAAACAATAACGATTTATAGACTTCAAATGGGTACTTTATAGTATGTAATGTATATCTCAATACAGGTTAAAAATAGCAATAAAGAGATCCTACTTTTTGCTTAACAAATTAGGTTTTTTCTTTCTTTAAAGATAATGTTCCATGGACTGCCCCCACCCCCCACCCCAGGGCTCCCTGAGGCCCTTTCAAAGAATCTAGGAGCTCGAAACTATTTTCATAATAATATTAAGATGTTGTGTGACATTTTCACCCTCATTTTCTCACTAGTGTACTATGGAGTTTTCCAGAGGCTTCATGATCTGTGGTATTGCAACATAAAATGCAGATATGAGAATCCAGCATCTTTTATTAAGTCACATGTTAATGAGATTTGCAAAAATGTAAAACAATGCCACTCTTTTCAGTAATTTTGCTTTGTTTTGTTTTTTAAATGTTTATTTTTCATTAGATAGTTTTATATTAACATTTAATGAGTTTATTGCCATTATTTTAAGCGAATAGCTATTTAAAAAATCTCTATACTTTGATTTCTAAGATAGTATTGATAGAAATAACACACATACACAAAAGCTCTTTGGGAGCCTCAATAATTCTTAAGAGTATTAAAAGGCCTCAAAATCAGAAGTTTGAGAAATGCTTCCATAGAGCAAGGAGACAATATGGTCCAAAGCCTAGAAAATGGAGCTTTCTTTTAATTCAGCATTTCCATTTTTAAAAAATTGTCCTAAGGAAATAGAAATATATCTCAAATTATTTCTGCAGGTATATTGATCACAATGCTAGTTCAGACAGCAAAATGTAAAAACAGTACAAGTGTCCATCCATAGGGGACTGTTTCAGGAAATTACAACAATGTGATAGACTATATGCAGTTAATTACAAACAAAATTACAAAATAGTATTTTCTTATGTCAAAAAATGTTCGTAATTCATTAAGTTAAAAAATATGATACAACTCAGTGTATAGAATGTGATCCCCTTTTGAAAAGGTGATATATCCACATACGCATAAAACTAAGAATACAACATGTTAACGGTAGCGTTATGTATTTTCAAAGTATTCTATAAAAACATGTACTGCTTTTTTAATTGAGAAGCTGGGGAAAAACTTTACTAACGATTAAAAAACAATCATGATTTCTTTAGGCCACAGTTATGTGAGCTGGCCTTTTGGACGAGGCTCTCTCAGCAGCTACAGGTCAGCCGGGTCAGACTCAGCGGATCTTGGCTGGGTCTGGGCAGAGGGCAGGGCTTGGCTGGGCTGACTTGGGTGTGTGTACTGAGCCAAGTAGTACTGCCTCTGGAAGCCAGCTGGCATTTGGATGGGGCGATGCGGTAACCTGGGTCTCTCATCAGCCAGGGGGCTAGTCAGGACTCCATCACGTGATGGCTCAGGGTTCCAAGAGCAGCAAGAGTGGAAGAATGAGCAGGTGCCTGGCCTCTTGAAGTTTAAGCCGGGAAATCACATGTCACTTTCACTGTACTCCATTGGTCACAGCAAGACAAGGCCAGCCCAGGTTCAAGGGGCCAGTGAAACTGATGACTTCACCTCTTGATGAATGAGCTGCAGAGAATTGTGGTGCTTTATGCGATCTGCCATGCAGTGATGCTGAACACCCACTCATCTGACAAATGTTTACTCTCCGTCACGCACTGCGCTACGTACATGGCCTTTCCTTTCCGTCGGGGAGAGACACACACATCTCACCTGAATACAGGTGAGAATACTCCCACCTGGAGTGCCAGGCACACAGTAGCTGCTCAGGAAACCTTTTTGGAAGGAGGGATGGAGCTGGCACAGCCTCAGCTCCTCCTAGCCACCACTCTAATAAGCTTCGCTATTATCCCCCTGGCGGGATATGCCACATGGCATAAGCGAATCACTCAGACACAAGTTCACGTGAAAGCAAAGAAGGGTTTCTTCTAAGATGAACAAACATGACGCTGAGCTGTCATGGGGTGCAGTTCGATCCAGTGCAAGGAAAGTATTGCCTACTCCACTTTAAGAGGAGAGAAAAAGGAGACGACCTATTCATTTAGGAGAAAATCATTATTCTGGTTTGAGACACAGGCAGACAAGCATATGAAAAGAATACATTTCTTTGGTGGTGCCACTGGTACCAAGCCTAGACACCCCAGAAGACAGCCTTGCTAGGCTGAGCGTCACAAACAAGCTTCAGAGAGAGGGGGAGGCTGGGGAACGTGTGTGTGAGAGAGAAAGAGAGAGAGAAGTGGGAAGCTTCAAGTCTTTTCACTTCTGAGAACAGCGCACAGAATGCCTCTGAAGATGTTGGTTTACTTTGGGTTTTCTATTTTTAAAAATTGATGACTTCTTCCTCTCCAGGGAGAAGGTGCTCGGCGCAGCTGCTCCGGAGTCCGCCGTCTGCGTCTACCTCTCGCCTGCGCCTTCCGAGGCGGCCGCTTGTGGTGGCCGCAGTCTGTACCCCAGAAAGCAGACTCTCCCTCCGTCGGAACAGCCCACCGTGTCTCCTGGAATAGAGAGACGCTCAGCTCTGACCCGTCCTGTCCTGGTCCTCCTGTAGCCCGTGAATGCAGAGCACGCGGCGTTTCTTGCAAGGCAGAGAGGAGGCCAGTTGGGAGGGGTGGAGGGGTCTCAGGCTGACGAGGTACCCAGGCAGGACCGGGGGTCGTGGTCAAGAGTATGGACTTGGGACCCTGGCAGCTCTGCCCCTTACTGACCGGGTAAACTTCGGGCAAGTTGCTACACCTTGCCAGCCTCCGTTTCCTCACCCATCAAAGGAAGCGGTAATTGTACCTATCGAGCATATAGTAATTGTCTATCTAGCATATAATAATTATTAGACTGTTAGCATGTACTAAGTGCTCAATAAACAGCCGTGCTATGGTCTGCATCTTTGCGTCCCCTCAAAATTCGTGTGCCGAAGCCTTAACCCCCAGTGGATGGTACGTGGAGGTAGGCCTTTGGGAGGTGATTTGATTTGGGGGAGGGGTGCGGTGAGCCGCTGTGGCGGGACTGATGCCCTTAAAAGGGCATGCAGGGAACCGAGCCATCTCTCTCCACCGCGCACGGAACCCAGGAAGAGAGCCACCCCGGGACCGACCAGCTGGCGTCGCGCACTCAGACACCCCAGAGAGTGAAGAGTGAACGTGTGACGTCTGCCACCCAGTCTAAGGTATTCCTGTTATAGCAGCTCAAACTGAGACAAGGAGTCACAGTGCCATGGGACACAGCACGCGGTAGGGTGCAGAGAGGGACCCCAACATTCAGCTCGTTAAGAACCACCTTGGCTTTGGGTTCTCCACCCTAGACGTACATCCTCCCCCCTTTTCCCCCATCCCCAGGGGCCGGCGGGTTCCAACTCCAAGGGCAGAATGAGATTAGGAAACTTGGTACATGTGTTTATGTTACCTTTCAGCCACGCGGGGCTCTCCAGAGCAGAAGGGTATTCCCCTGTGTGGTAGTGAGTCTCCTGTCCCTGGGGATATTCAAGCACAAGTTGAGTGACCAGCCGGCAAGAATGTGTAAGGGCGATTCGAGATGGTGGGTGGAGAGCCACTGCCTTTCCCTCTCTAGATCCCTAACTAGGTGAGCAGCGCCCAGTGTTGACCTAAATGTTTAATAACCGATTCTCGTCCGTTTTTCTGATTCGTGAGTGTAACTCGCGCTCCCTCTGCGTCCCCACTTCTCTCTCCACGAGTCCCCCGAGCCCGTCCCTCCCATGTGAGCTGGCGATGAGGTCCTGGAGATGTCTACATTCATGATGGTCTTGGAGAAGCAACACCCCTTGTTTCTCTGTTTGTTTGGTTTTTAAATCACAACTAGCACCGTGTTTTCCTTTGTGGGAAATAATATGTTAAATTGAAGTTAGGAGCTCGAGTCCTATTAGCTCCACGTCCAGACACGCTGGAAGTTCACGCTGGTCTTGGGGGCTGGACACAACCCACAATTTCAGGGAACCTAAGAATCTTGCACGGGGCCGTTTCTACTGGAAAGTGTCTTCTAAGCTCCGAACCTGCCTCGGAGGCAAGAACTGTCTGTAGACAGAGGTAGGTACGGACTTCAGGTCAAGGTCATGGGTTCAGCACTTGAATGGCCCAGTTAACCTTTCTCTTCCCTCAGACCACAGGAAGCTCCTCCAGTCTAGACCAGCGTCTTCCCCTACTTGGACGCTTGGTCCCGAAAGGACCAGGCGCGTGAGTCCTGGTGGCTTAGCCCATCTCGTGTGCACCATGCTGTCCCACGCCAGCCCAGCTCAGCCAACCTCGCCTCATCCTTCTCCTGGAGAACTAATTTGGAGCACCTGCTCTCTTGAGAGACACCCGGTCCCACAGACGACCAGATATCACCTGGGCTCAAGCTGCCCCTTAAGATGAAGATGAGAGCCGCTTGCATCCCCGTCTCACTTCCCTGAGCCCTTCGCAGGTCTCATCCGGCTCCTGGTCTGCGTCTGTTGTCTGGTAGCATGGCCTCTAGCTCCACCCTGAGTTTGACCCCGCCGTGGAGAATCACCTTTTTACCTGGAGTCCTTCTCAAACTTCCACTGACATAGACTTTTGCGGGGTATTGAGGGTGTGGCAAAAGGAAGGCACATCTCAGCACCACCAGAAAGATCACTGCAAGCTGACTTTGCTATTTTAAATGGTCCCTTGGTTGTTTCCACTAACCTGGGCTGCACTGTCCTGCCTCTGTCCTGCGGGTCCTCCACACCCCGTTCTCCACGCACACCCACCACTAGACTTCTGCCCCTCTTTGGCTTTTGTTCTCTCTCTCTAATCATCCCCCGGGCTTCCCCTCCCCCGCAAAGTGGTCGAGCCTGGTGTTTTCCTAATCAAAGGCTGCCCCTCCTTCCCTCAGAGCAGCTCTGGTGCAACTAGTGGAAGAGGTTTCTTCCCTCTCTACACTACCATCTTTACCTGTAAATAACAGTACTTAAACCAGATGTTTACTGGTTCCACCATGGCTTCTGGGACAGTAAGTAAGATTGGATCTCTGCCCCAGACAGACTGGTCAAGTAGCCTTTGGAAACACGGCTCACATTCTGTGCCGGCGACCACCAAGAAACCAAAGGACGACCAGTGATCCACGGGACACTTTCATCAGGCGGGCCAAGAACCAACACCCTGAATGAGGGATGAGAACAGAAAATCCATTCCCTTGGGGTCGTGGCTGCAATTGCCTAAGTATTCATTCCAGACACACAAATACCCAATTAAGATGCCAGAGTAAAGGATGTGGGGACTGAATGGGTCACGTGATTTCCGTTCTTAGTACTCTAACAAGCTATTAGCTTCACCCCAATTAAGGAGCCCAAGTATGCAGGTCCCAGCCGACTCCCCAATGATGGGCTGGGTTCTCTCTCCACTATATCACCTGTCAGGACCAAGGTTCCGTGGGTCACCCATGTGGCTTCCCTTTCTCCCCAATCACACCAGCACTCATCTTACATCTTCATTCCCCCTGACCAGCCCCCAGGCTCTGTGCCCAGCACTGCCATCTTCACCAATATCTCTTTTAAATGTCATAGCAGGGCATCAGGCAAGGAGGAGGAATTAAACTGGTTTTCTCCAAGCCAAGACCACGAGTGGTCAAGCAGTTTATTTTGTATCCTATGGGCAAAGGAGAGCCATTGGAAGTCATCAGATTTGTGTTGTGAATGGGTCACACTGATGGAGACAGGAAGAAGGGACTGAATGGGAACACAACAAGAGACAGAAAGGCCCAGAGGCACCCATGGATATACCATAGGATCAGATTTGGCTGCAAGGAATAAAGAAAAAAAGCCCAAATAATAGTTTAACAAGGTAGAATTATACTTCTCTTTCACAGTCAAGAAATCTGGAGGTATGGCTAGTGTGTTGTTCTTGGTGTCAGGGCCCCAGACTCCTTCTACCTTGTTGTTCCTCCATAAATGGTTTCCACTCACATAGTCATCTTGTGATCCAAGATGGCTGCTTGAGCACCAGGCCTCACATCTACATTCCAGTTAGGAGGAAAAAGGGACGGCAAAAAGGAAACATGCCATTGCTGCAAAGAGAGGCTAGGAAATGTCATCTTTATTCATGGCAGCCACGTGTCCAGCCAGACATCGGGGGCTCTGTGACTAGGGAAGAAAAAAAGAGCAACAGACTGGCTTTAGCTGGCAGTGGCATCCATTACCTTGACCACGTGAACGTACTCCCCTCCCTCCCTCTCCACACAAATGGGGCTGTGGAACCCATCTTACTCCTTGCACTGGTCATCTCAAGGGATGGAGAAAGACAGAAGGCACTCTTGGTGTCTCATCTTGTTCACAACTGTATGTCCTACGGACAGGGAGTAGTCGGTGGGCAAGAGATGTTTTGTTTTTAAAGACTGTATTTTTTTTAGAGAGAGTTTTAAGTTCACAGTTGAAAGGAAGATCCTTTGAGGGGAGAAGACAACAAAAACCACTCTGGCCCACTTAATTGAAGAAAACCTGTTGGAAGGATACAAGGAACACAGGATATTTGGGTGAGGGCTGGGAACCGGGTTTCAGCACAAAACGCCCCCCGCCCCGGGCTGCCACCTGGGTCTCTGTCCCTCCTCTGCCCCCTGGATGTCTTAGCCTCTTTGCCTGCCTGGCCAAAGGGCTGCCCATCGTCTTCGGTCCAGCCCAAGCATCCACTCCTCTGTGACCCGCCCAGGTACCTCTGACAGCCCACTTGTGGGCGCCCATGGCGCCCAGTAACTGTGTCAGAGCCGCTACCCCCCGGGGCTGCTCCCCCCGTCCCCACTGGACGCTGAGCCCTTGAGGGCAGGGCCTGCAGCTCCCTACTTCTGGCCGCCCTGGGTGCAGCACAGCGCCTGGCACACCGCAAGTGCCGCCGCCTGCTGGCGGGACACCGATTCTCAAGCACCAGCAGAAATGATTCCGATTAATCCTAGAAGGCCACCCCTAACTGCTCCGGGACCGTGTCCTGAAGGCTGGTCTTTGTTCTCCGTGTTGGGCCCGAGGGCCTTAGGAGTGGGCGTGGGCGGAGTGCAGGGCTTCTGGGAGCGAGGAAGTTTGCTTGTGACCTGTGTCTCCAAGAGGTCAGAGCAAGTCGGGGGCGACAACTCCTAGAGAGGACGGGGAAGGGTGTGCGCGGTGCAGGTGCGTCTTTCTAGACAGCGAGGAGTCTCAGGGGTCTGTGGGGTGAAGGGGTTGGAAGAGACCCTTCCTGCTCTGTGCAGACACACACATGTGTATGTTGGGGAAGGATCAAGGGTGTGAGACGCCAGGGTTTGCGCTCGTGAATTTACTTCTGTGCGGAGGGAGGAGGGGTGTGTGCCCTTTGTGTGTGCGAGGGAGGGGATGGATGACTGTGGGGGC